>NC_035447.2:103107245-103407245 GCF_002127325.2 Helianthus annuus | reverse complement strand
CTTAAAGTTGGCGTTTCAACTCTACGAAGTAGTTCATCCGGATACGAAGTACAAGGTTTGTGATATAAATTATGTAAAAAAAGGGACGATTACGATTTACTTCATTATGTTATTGACGATTTATTTATGATGTTATACAGAATCATACTTATGTCTACTAAGGCTCAAAAGTTCAGCTGAAGGGGATACCGTTCGAATGCAACCCGGTTCTCGTGAAACACATACATTGTACGTATCGTTTAAAACTCAAATCTTCTTGTGTCTGTTATGTCGTTTATCGATGTTATGGTTTTGACACATGATATCGCAGTTTGCCGGATAGCCTCGGGGATGATTTGATCGTTGAAGTGCAAGACTCGAAAGGCAACCATTTCGGTCGTGTTTTGGCCCAGGTGGCCACTATTTCCGAAGATCAGGTGAAGTTCATTCCTGAACGTTCATGAACGTAAACGAACGAACGCAGCCTTTGTTCATGTTCGTTTGTTTAACTTATCGAACGAAACTTCTTGTTTGTGTTTGTTCATTTATTAAACGAACGAGCTTCCCGGCGAACGGTTCACGAACTATTCACTGAATGTTCGGTTCTTTTACAGCCCTAACTGTATGTGTAAAATTATGACCGGTGTTTTGTTACTAAAATGATTGTAATCTTTTATGCAGAATGATAAATTACGATGGTGGTCTATATATAGAGAACCGGAGCATGAACTTGTCGGAAAAATTCAACTGCATATAAATTATACGACTAGACTAGACGAAAATAGCCTCAAGGTGAGTTGTTTCCGATTCATACGAGATCTTTACGTCTTTGTTTGACTAAAAAAGTCAACCTTTTGACCAAACAATTTTCTCGGTTGACAGTGCGGTTCTATTGCCGAAACAATGGCGTATGATTTTGCGTTGGAGGTTGCCATGAAAGAGCAGAACTTTCGACAACGAAATCTGTTGCTGCATGACCCATGGAAATGGTTACTCGCTGAATTTGCAACGTATTATGGCGTTTCTGATGCTTACACAAAGCTAAGGTACTCAGACGTTCTCTGGCCCGACCGAAACTAGGGGTGCTAAACAAATTGTGTTCGCGGGTTGTCGGGTCCAACCCGACCCGACCCCGAAAGTATTATACGAACCCGAACACGACCCAAACCTGAAAATTGTGTTATACGTATGAACCCGACACGACCCGAATATTCGTGGGTTGACCCGAAGACAACCCGTTCAACCCGATTTTTTTTTTTTACTTTTTTTAATATTTTAATTTTTTTTTTCAAATTAATATATTAAAATTTTAAAATTTTACTACAAGAGACACGTATATGTATATATAAAAAAGTTACACTTTTATTACAAATCTTATTCAATTTCTCTTTTAATTATAGTTACGGCATAAAGTACATAACCAATTTAATTTATGACATAAAACATATTGTAAAAAAATAAAATATAATATAAATGGGTTTAACGGGTCAACCCCCCACCCCGCTCGGGTTGACACGAACCCGACCCGTTTAGCTAAACAGGTTCGCGGGTTCAACCCGAACCCGTTTAGACTAAACCCAAACCCACGAATTTCATGTTAGGTTCGAGTCGTGTCAGAAATTTACACCTCTAATATTAATTCTAACATATTATATGCATGGTTTGTATTCTTCAGATACCTATCCTACATAATGGATGTTGCCACTCCGACAAACGATTGTCTCTCATTAGTATACGATTTGTTGCTGCCTGTTATAATGAAGGGGCATACTAAGGGCACTTTGAGTCATCAAGAGGTATAAGTTACATGTCCACTTTTGATTTATGATTTTTTTTTTTTTTTTAATATTGTGTCTGTCGTACACTAATCACTAATGCGTTGTGTTTTTTGTTGGCTATGGCAGAATAGGATTTTGGGTGAGATTGAAGAACAAATTGAGCAGATTTTTTCTGTCGTTTTTGAGAACTACAAGTCGTTGGACGAGCTGTCGCCATCTGGCGTCATCGATGTTTTCCGGCCAGCTACCGGGGATGCTGCACCGGTTTTGGAACCTGCTGTGAAACTGTATAATCTGCTTTATGATATATTATCTCCCGAGGCACAAAATAAGTTATACAGCTACTTCCAGGTTCATGCGTTTACCATCCGTTATAATTGATACATAGATAGCATTATTAGTGTTTCTGTGGTAAAATGGGCGGGTTGGGGTGGCCCAAATCACTTTTTTTTCCAAATTTTTAAACATTTTTTTTATTAATAGTATGAATTATTATGATTATATATAAATTATTTTGCAAAAGTAAAACACATATACTAAGTTTTACGCCTTAGCAATACACTTTATTGTCGCTATTTATTGTTATATGCTATTTATTGTCGCTATTTATTGTTATATTAAACATGTCGCTATTTATTAAACATGAAATAATAATATTAAACATGTCGCTATTTATTGTTATATGCTATATAGCGACATAGCGACATATGACCTATATGCTACGTAGCGCGCTATAGCCGCTATTGACAACTATGCCTCTAAGTAAGATCAAGAATACATGTGTATATGGTTAAACTAACTGTAGCCATTATTATCAGGCTGCTGCGAAGAAAAGATCGAGAAGACACTTGACCGAAACGGATGAATATCTTAGCGGCACTGGTGAAGGAAATGTGATGGATCCGGTTACCGTCTCAACCGCTTATCAGAAAATGAAATCCCTTTGCCTAAACATTAGGAATGAGATATATACAGATATTCAGATTCATAATTGCAATATACTTCCAAGGTGATTTCCCCTCAATTTTTAATGTTTGGATTCAGACAGGCCGAGTAACGGGTCAAACCAGTTTGAGTTGACCCGAGTCCTGAAACACGTTTGTCCATCAAAATATATTTTTATTATAAATTATAGAGTGAAGTACACGATGGTCCCTGTTGTTTATCAAAATTTTGGATTTAGTCCCTAGCTTTCTTAAAGTACACAGATGGTCCCCCTGTGGTTTGCACTTTGTAATGCATTTAGTCCCCAGCTTTTTCCAAAATTATATGGATGGTCCCTGTGTTTTGCACTTTGTAACACATTTAGTCCCCAGCTTTTTCCAAAATTATATGGATGGTCCCTGTGTTTTGCCCTTTGTAACACATTTAGTCCCCAGCTTTTTCCAAAATTATATGGATGGTCCCTGTGTTTTGCCCTTTGTAACACATTTAGTCCCTAACTTGGACATGCTAAAACCTTTAGATTTGTTGGCAGGGGACTAAATGCGTTACAAAGTGCAAACCACAGGGACCATCCATGTACTTTACTCTAAATAATATGTGCACTACTAATCATATATCTACAAGCTATTTTTTTACAGTTTTTCCGTTTTGCAGTTTCATAGACCTACCGAATCTTTCATCTGCAATATACAGTGCTGAGCTTTGCAACCGATTACGATCGTTTCTCGTTACATGCCCTCCATCGGGTCCTTCTCGACCCGTTACGGAGCTTGTGATTGCAACTGCAGACTTCCAGAAGGATCTTGCCACCTGGAATATCAAGTATTTTATACATCTTTTTTTTCTTTCTTTTTTATTATTATCCATAATTACTTTTCTTTGCACAAGTTAATACAAATTGCTTTTTTCAGTCCTGTGAAAGGCGGGGTCGATGCAAAAGAACTGTTTCATCTCTATATTATCATTTGGATTCAAGATAAGCGCCTTTCATTGCTTGAGACATGTAAATTAGACAAGGTATATTTCACTTTTTATAAAAAAAATATGAAAGTTTTAAAAAAACACATATTTGAATTTATATTTGTCTTTAGAGTTAAATGCTTGGTTGGTCCCTGTGGTTTGCAAAAACTGCAGACTTGGTCCTAGTGGTTTGCTAATTACACGCGTGGTACCAAAACTTGTCAAAAATAAACTCGGTTGGTCCCCAGCCCTAACATCAGTTTTGTCAAAAAAAGTACACGGATGGTCCCTGTGGTTTGTCCAAGTTAGGGACTAATTGCGTTACAAAGTGCAAACCACAGGGACAATACATGTACTTTAGGAAAAAGCTGGGGACTAAATGTGTTACAAAGTGCAAACCACAGGGATCATCTGTGTACTTTTGGAAAGCTAGGGACCAAATCCAAAATTTTGGTAAATCACAGAGACCATCTGTGTACTTTACTCGAATAAATATATCAGAAAGTACTATGCATCATGGTTATTAAAGGTTAGAAAGTGAAGTGTTCATAAAAAAAAAACAATTCCATATTTTTGAGAATGTTTGTGAACTTGCAGGTAAAATGGTCAGGTGTCAGAACACAACATTCAACAACCCCATTTGTGGATGAAATGTACGGCCGGCTTAAAGAAACGTTAAACGATTACGATGTCATAATATGTCGGTGGCCAGAGTATACCTTCGCTTTGGAGAATGTACGCCCTTACTATAACTCTCCTTCCGATAAAAACCTTTGTAGGGAGGGTGTCATCTAATTCATATGCTTTAATTTGGTGATTGACTAATAGGCAATTGTGGACATTGAAAAGGCGATAATCGAAGCTTTGGACAAACAATTTGCCGATGTTGTAGCACCTTTAAAAGAGAACATGACACCAAAGAAGTTTGGCTTCAAGTATGTCCAAAAACTTGCCAAAAGAACCACAAATCCTTATGTCGTCCCTCCTGAGGTTCGTTTAGCTACGTTTCGATTTGTCGTTTACATGTCTGGTTATAATTTTACTTATACGGTCAACCCGTCATTTTCTTTAATTTAAAAATGATATGCGTAATTGCATAACATTTTTATATATTGAGTAAAATGCCATTTTCGTCCTTGAGGTATGGCCAGTTTTGCGACTGTCGTCCAAATGTTTGTTTTTCCGCATCTGGATCCAAAAGGTTTGAACTCTTGCCATTTTCATCCGGCTCACTAACTCAATCCATTTTTCTCTGTTAAGTCAGGGGTAGTTTCGTCTTTTTTGTTAACATAAAGAGCAATTCTATCTTGTACATCATGCTAAATGCTTTTGGATAAGATGAAAAAGACCGACTTGCCCTTTAAGTTTGACTTAACTGAGAAAAATGGATGGGGTTAACTAGCCGGATGAAAATGGCAAGATTTCAAACCTTTTGGATCCAGATGTGAAAAAACAAACCTTTGGACGAAAGTCGCAAAACTGGCCAAACCTCAGGGATGAAAATGGCATTTTACTCTATTTTGAGAGTCTGATGAAATGTGCAACATTTACCTTCTTTTTTTACATAAGGAAAGTTTTCGGACATGCAAGACGTGTTCTTATTTTAATGTTTGCGTTTGTTTCCTATTTTATTCAGCTTGGCATTCTGTTGAACTCAATGAAGCGAATGCTAGATGTTTTGCGTCCGAAGATTGAAGTTCAACTTAAGTCGTGGGGTTCATGTTGTATTCCCGAAGAGGGGAATACCGCAGCCGGAGAGCGTTTAAGTGAAGTGACCGTGATTCTTAGATCAAAGTTTAGAAACTATCTTCAAGCAGTTGTGGAGAAACTTGTTGAGAATGTAAGTGCCTTACTCCTAGGGCTGCAAACGAACTGAACGTTCAGCGAACAGTTCGTGAACCGTTCGGAGGGAAGTTCGTTTATGTTCGTTGGTTTAATAAATGAACGAACTTGAACAATAAATTCCGTTCGATTAGTTAAATGAACAAACACAAACAGATGTCTCATTCGTTCAATTGTGTTCGTTGAATTGTGATAGTGAACGTTCGGTAATGTGTTCATAAACATTCGTTCATGTTCATCTGTTTGTTTATGTTGTCCATTAAAGATTTTTCGTTCATTGATTTTATTTGTGTTCATGAACCGTTTGTGAACACGTTCGTTTAAGGAAATGAACGAACAGGAACAGAAAATCTCGTTTGCTAAGTGTTCATGAACACCTTATTTCCTTAACGTTGTTCGTGTTCGTTCGGTTCGTTTGCATCCCTACTTACACCTTTACATTTATGTTCATGTTGAGTAAAGGGTCCAATCGGTTTAGTTTTTTTAGTACTAGTTGGATTTTTTATATATTATTGTTTAATCGGGTCGTTATTTTTTTAATCCTACAGACAAGGCTGCAAAACGGTACAAAGTTAAAGAAAATTCTTCAAGACTCAAAGGATAGTGTGACCGAATCCGAGATCAGAAACAGAATGCAACCACTAACCGAGCAGCTTATGAACACCGTGAATCATCTGCACACCATCTTCGAGACGCACGTTTTTATCGCAGTATGTCGAGGATATTGGGACTGGATGGGACAGGCAAGTTTTTTCATTTCATATATAAATCTCTTAAAAAATAAAATTATTAAAATTGTTAAGTGTTTTAATATGTTAATTATGTTGATGTGATTGCAGGATGTTTTGAGTTTTCTTGAGAACAGGAAAGAAAATAAATCAGTGTACAAAGGCTCAAGAGTTGCTGTATCTGTAAGTAGCTCCATTTTTATTAATTTTTTTTTAATTATTTAAAATAAGTATCATTATTAGTTAAGGTGCATAAAATAATAACTTGTACGTGATGCTTTAAAGATATAGGAGAGAGAAAGAGAGGTGGTTATGCGGTTACATAACTGTCTTCTGTATCACAACTAAAGCAATATGTACAATTGTTTATGCGGTTTTCGTAGTTTCTACTTAAAATCAGTTCGCCCTATAACGTTACACACACTCGCAGAATACTTCCTTAGGTGCTTATTTGTGATAATTATTTAATAAATTTTGCAGATTTTGGATGACACATTTGCATCACAAATGCAAAAGTTGCTTGGCAATGCACTTCAAGAGAAAGATCTAGAACCACCAAGATCGATTGTCGAAGTGCGATCCATGCTATGCAAAGACACGGGCTCGTCGAGCCACAAAAAGAACAGTTACTTTTATTAGAAATATTTTTTCATATATTTGGCAATCGATGATGCATACGATATATGATCATCGTTGTTGGTTGTCACTCGCTCGTGAATAAGAGTAAAGTTGTTAAAGTTAAGGTTATTAGCGTGACATTGTAAGATTTTAAACTATTTTAACGTCCCATAAGAAACGAATGTACAACCTATATTTCAAGATAAACGTATTAGTTGTAAAATAGACAAGTTGATTGATAATGAGCTTCATTTATCTGAAGTAACTGTCTTGGTAAAAAAATCTTTCTTACGATATTAACGGCATAAATTAAAAACTAAGAGAAGTAGAGAACCAAGATTTTTAAAGCAATTTTTGGTTGAAAATAACTTAGAGCACCTCTTCTCCTCATTTTATGTTAGCGAGTTTTGCATATTATAAAAAGTGGTTGTGAATGAGGAGAGAAAGAATATGTTACCGTTCATCTGTAAATATTTTGGGGGACATTAATTTTTTTTATTGAAAATGGTTGTGAGTGAAGGAGAAAGAAAATGTAAAGATAAATATATAAAAAATATTATTTAACTGAAAAGAAAAGAGAAAAAATAGTAATTTTTAGCGTAATTATAGGAATACGATGTGAATGCTCTTGTAATTGGCATAATTATTAACCATCTCTCTCATGGTTGTTTCAGCTAATCAACTTAATGACTTTTGAAGTTAAAAATATGTAAGATTTAGAGAAAAAATTAATTTTTTTTATTTTGTTTTGTTTATATATTCTAAAAACAAGTTACACCCTCTCTACATATATATTTTATAATGTTGAACACAAGTTACACCCTCTTTACATGTATATTTACAACTCAAAGCTTCTGCAACCTTTGAATTGACAAAAATGTCCTCATGTGCAAAGCATATGACCAAATTTAACTGAAAAAACTAACTGGGTTAGGCCTAAAGGACAAAACGTGTATGATATGAAAACATAAAGGACAAAACTCGTCAATTTTAAATATAAAGGACAGCGCCTGAAAATGGGTATAAAGATAAAGGACAATACTTGAAATTCACTCTTTAATAAATGAACGAACTTGAACAATAAATTCCGTTCGATTAGTTAAATGAACAAACACAAACAGATGTCTCGTTCGTTCAATTGTGATAGTGAACGTTCGGTAATGTGTTCATAAACATTCGTTCATGTTCATCTGTTTGTTTATGTTGTCCATTAAAGATTTTTCGTTCACTGATTTTATTTGTGTTTATGAACCGTTTGTGAACGCGTTCATTTAAGGAAATGAACGAACAGGAACAGAAAATCTCGTTTGGTAAGTGTTCATGAACAGTTCGTGAACACATTATTTCCTTAACGTTGTTCGTGTTCGTTCGGTTCGTTTGCATCCCTACTTACACCTTTACATTTATGTTCATGTTGAGTAAAGGGTCCAATCGGTTTAGGTTTTCTAGTACTGAAGAAACAGTGATCTAATTAAGGTATTAATTAGAGAGGTTTATGTTTCTATCATAGTGGTTAATCTTCCTTGAGGTACTTGAGCTTCGACTGGTTAATCAACCTGCAAAACAGAACACCGTTACTCGTTAAGAGGGGAATGTGGGGGTTTCCCTCTTAACCGGGCTCCGGCGTGAGAATAAGCGACTGCTTTGAGAGTAATTAAGTAGTAAAGAGTGAGAGCCGAGAGAATAGAATGAATAACCTGAGGAATGAAGGTCTCTATTTATAGCCGGAGAGGTGTAAGAGGTTGTGGGCTGATGGGCCTTGGGCCAGAAACGGACAACAACGAATATGCTCTTTGCCTTGCTGGCCTCGACTGCTTAGTGGCTTCTAGATGCTCGTCGGTGCTGGCGCACCTTGATTGGAGCCACGTGTCATTGTTGTCGGCCTTGTTGTCCCTTCTGTCATCAGCAGACAAGTGGAGATCGTGGGATAGTTGTCCCCGTCTCTTGATTGGTGCCATGTAGGCGTCCTTGTGTACTTATCGTCAGAAGATCGTGGCGCACGATTGAACAGAGCCTGCTGGACGTTCATTGGCTCTTTTTACTGCCACTTGTACCCTGTGTACCTCTGTAGGTAACAGCGCGTCTTCTTATGGAGAGGATTTTGTTTGGTGGCAACTAACCCGCGCGGGGCTAGTGTGCTCACTTATACCATTTTTTTTATGCTAAGTGTTGCTATCTGACTTCATTATGTGCTCTTCCTCGCGCGGGGCTAAATCATAATGTGACGTAAGCTGCGCGAGGTTGTTATTATTAAGTTGTTATGCTAAGGAGTATGGTCTCACGTGTAACCTGTTATGAGGTTTGCGCGACTTTTTGGGACCATACCCCTTCAAGTACTAGTTGGATTTTTTTTTTTTTTTTTATTGGGTTGTTATTTTCTTAATCCTACAGACAAGGCTGCAAAACGGTACAAAGTTAAAGAAAATTCTTCAAGACTCAAAGGATAGTGTGACCGAATCCGAGATCAGAAACAGAATGCAACCACTAACCGAGCAGCTTATGAACACCGTGAATCATCTGCACACCATCTTCGAGACACACGTTTTTATCGCAGTATGTCGAGGATATTGGGACCGGATGGGACAGGCAAGTTTTTTCATTTCATATATAAATCTCTTAAAAATAAAATTATAAAATTCTTAAGTGATTTAATATGTTAATTATGTTGATGTGGTTGCAGGATGTTTTGAGTTTTCTTGAGAACAGGAAAGAAAATAAATCAGTGTACAAAGGCTCAAGAGTTGCTGTATCTGTAAGTAGCTCCATTTTTTTTAATTATTTAAAATAGAGTTAAATGCCATTTTAGTCCCTGGGGTTTGGGTCATTTTGCCAGTTTAGTCCAAAAGTTTCATTTTTCACCTGTGGGTCCAAAAAGGTTTCACCGTTGCCATTTTAGTCCACTGGGTTGACTTCATCCATTTTTTCTGTTAACGAGAAGGCCAATTCGGTCATTTTATATGGCCGAATTGCCCTTCTAGTTAACAGAATTACATATAAAATGACCGAATTGGCCTTCTTGTTAACACAAAAAATGGATGAAGTTAACTCAGTGGACTAAAATGGCAACAGTGAAACCTTTTTGGACCCACAGGTGAAAAATGAAACCTTTGGACTAAACTGGCAAAATGACCCAAACCACAGAGACTAAAATGGCATTTAACTCATTAAAATAAGTATCATTATTATTTAAGGTGCATAAAATAATAACTTGTACGTGATGCTTTAAAGATATAGGAGAGAGAAAGAGAGGTGGTTATGTAGTTACATAAGTGTCTTCTATATCACAATTAAAGCAATATGTACAATTGTTTATTCGGTTTTCATAGTTTCTACTTAAAATCAGTTCGTCCTATAACATTACACACACTCGCAGAATACTTCCTTAGGTGCTTATTTGTGATAATTATTTAATAAATTTTGCAGATTTTGGATGACACATTTGCATCACAAATGCAAAAGTTGCTTGGCAATGCACTTCAAGAGAAAGATCTAGAACCACCAAGATCGATTGTCGAAGTGCGATCCATGCTATGCAAAGACACGGGCTCTTCGAGCCACAAAAAGAATAGTTACTTTTATTAGAAATAATTTTTCATATATTTGGCAATCGATGATGCATAAGATATATGATCATCGTTCTCGGTTGTCACTCGCTCGTGAATAAGAGTAAAGTTTTTAAAGTTAAGGTTATAAGTGTGACATTGTAAGTTTCTAAAGTATTTTAACGTCCCATAAGATAAGAAACGAATGTACAACCTATATTTCAAGATAAACGTATTAGCTGTAAAAACAGACAAGTTGATTGATAATGAGCTTCATTTATCTGAAGTAACTGTCTTGGTAAAGAAAAATCTTTCTTACGATATTAACGGCATAAATTAAAACTAAGAGAAGTAGAGAACCAAGATTTTTAAAGCAATTTCTGGTTGAAAATAACTTAGAGCATCCCTTCTCCTAATTTAACTTTATGTAAGAGAGTTTTGCATATTATAAATATAAAAAGTGGTTGTGAGTGAGGAGAGAAAGAGAGAGAGAGAGAGAGAGTATGTTAAATATTTGGGGGACATTAAATTTTTTTCAATATTTTTTTGAAAGTGGTTGTGAGTAAGGAGAGAGAAAATGTAATGATAAATGTATAAAAAAGTATTATTTAACTGAATGAGAGAGAAAAGATAGTGATTTTTAGTGTAATTATAGGAATACAGATAGAAGAAGAGATGTGGATGCCATGGTTGCAAAACAAGGTTTCCAAGGCCGAGTACTCCCTGAGTAGTCGCTACAAGGTAGGATGCCAAAGCGACTTTCTCTAACTCCGCCTAATTACTCGCAGTCGATCAAACGCGGTCAAACTCGGCCAAAATCGGATCTAGTAGGTCAATTCGGGCAGAGTTTGACTTAAAAATAATAAAGCATAATTTATATGACTATCATATTAAATAATGAATATCAAATTCATGTATTTTGTTATAAATACTAGTAAATTTATGTTATTAGACTTATATTTAATTTCTAAAAACCAATTTCTTTATAATTTAACATGTTCGAGTACTCTCTGAGTACTCTCTGCCTATGCCGAGTACTCTCAACTCCCCGGTCGACCGACTAGGGAGCGCCTAACGACTTTTGCAACCATGGTGTATGCTCTTGTAAGTGGCATAATTATTAACCATCTCTCTCATGGTTGTTTCAGCTTAATGACGTTTGAAGTTAAAAATAATTAAAAATATATAAGATTTTAGAGAAAAATTTAATGTATTTATTTTGTTTATATATTCTAAAAACAAGTTACACCCTCTCTACATGTATATTTTATAATATTGAACACAAGTTACACCCTCTTTACATGTATATTTTATAATGTTGAACTTCATAACAAATATGGTAAATTATTTGAATATTTCATATAAAAAAGATTTTCAAAGATACGAAAAATATGTTTATTAATTCGAATGTTTGCCTTTTTTATTTTTATAGTAAGAACAATGTTAACCTACCATTGAGGCCTTCATTTGTTCTTGTTAGGATCAAAGAACACACGAACTGAAAACACTCGAAAGCAACAAACGAACACACGGATTTAACATGGTTCAGTCTAGTCTAAGCCGATCTACATTCACGTGTAACAACTATGTATTCTTTTATTGAGGTGATAATCAAATCACGTGCAAACTTGCTCTCAGAGTTAAGCCCATGCAGGGCCTTAATTGAACAATACTAAGGTCAGTTGCCCCAAACCCATGCACCACTTACAATCTCTATCCAAACCAGCTTGCAAGGACTATGAACCCAACAATTCTTCACATGACAACCCGGAATCACCAATTGATTCTTTCAATCTCATTTTGTTCTTCACTCTAAACCCAAATCGATTTCAAACCTTAGGCGATATCTTAACCCCGAACGATAAAAGGTCTTCACGAATTCGTTCAAAGAGGTTCTCATTTTTCTCATTAGTGGACCCTATAAAAAGTGTTACCACACATAACTTATGTATCTTGCAATTGTCACTTAATAGGTATCATAATATTTGAATGTGACTATAGTCATAATTTGTCAATAACTTATGTACCTTACAATGAGTTTCTTTGTTTTTCTTCTTTTTCATTGGTTGGTGCATGTTTTTCGCATTCTTATACTTTGTTGCCATATGATATGAGAATGTTCATCCTCTACTAAATGACTTGAATTGGGCTAGGACCCAACCACACGAATTATTGCTATCACGCAACTGAATAACAATAAAACTAAGAACAATTCATGTTCCATAATACTTTAAATTCTTTCTTTGCAGTTATTAATGATCACGTGTCGGACGATTACAAAGTATCAAAAATCGTAGCTTTATGCGTTACACTAAATCTATTTTAGGATTCGATTACAAGATTAATATAAGATTACAAACTATTCTATTTATCTTGAAATCTTCAAATATTCCTTGAATGAGCTTATTCATAACACACTTTCTTAGTTGTCTTTACATCATCGTCAATAACTTCAATTGAATATATATTGAGTTACTATTGATATTTATTGTTAAAGTCAATAACTTCAATTGAATATATATTGAGTTACTATTGATATGTATTGTTAAAGAGACTAAAGTTTTGTTTGTACTAAAGTTAAGTTCAGACAAACAAAACTTCAGTCTCTTTAACAATCAATATCAATAGTAACTCAATATATATCTTCCATGTACTCAATCTTCTGTGAAGATAAATTTGGTAGTCCGGTATATCTTCAAATTCACTCATTACTAAGAATCCATATCCCAACAAATTGCATGAATTTCTAAGAATCTATATCCCAACAAATTGCATGTAACATTAAGACATTAACAATGAAGATAACATTATAATTTTAATTCTTAACATGGCCATTTAATGTTGCTTGAGAGTTTGGGATGTTAGAACCCCAACCACAATAGCGGTATCTCCCTTATGTAAGAGAACCGACGAGGGAGTTGTCAGATCTTGGATCAAAGTATTACTGGTAACGTAAATATTTGTTGTGTGTATTAGAGTTTGTTGTTGTTAATGCTCTCCACACTAGATTACATATATTGTTTTGTGTTATGGTTACCAAGTAAGATTAGGGTAATTTAATACATCATTTATCAGGCTTCGTTATTTTAACATTTATGCCAAGTGAGTGTGCGAATTTAGGAACTTTTAGGGAAATCTACATAGGTTGCCATGTCACGCTCATGTCTTATGATTTTAAATCCAAATTTTTATGCATAAGGCACACAATTATATCAAAGACACTCACATAGCCTAGTATACTTGGTGTACATAAATAGTTAAATTTTGTTAAGGTGGCACATGACTATGTAAGGTCTAGTTTACATAAATGTGTCCTACTATTCTAAAAACATATTTTTCACAAGAGTTACATGACTATGTGAAGCTCTATCATATAGTCTTGCATATTTTTGAAAACATGTATTTTTTTCACATATTGTCACACAACTATGTAAAGATGTCTCACATCATCATTCCATATAATTTTCAATATATATATATATATATATATATATACACATATTGTTGTCCAAAAGTATAAGGTAATTTTGGTCGAAACCAGGGGCAACCTACACTCACTTGTTGTATCTTGGGTCCAAGTAGTAGTGGTAACGTAAATATTTGTTGTGTATACTATAATAGAATCCTTTATTGTTAAAGCGCTCCGCACTAGATTACATATATTTTTTTGTGTTGTGATTCCCAAGTGAAATTAGGGTAATTTAATACATCATTTATCGGGATTTTTTGCTATGTGGAGCTATCTCATATAGTCATCACATAATGTAAAACAACTATGTAAAGAGGCCTCACGTAATCGTTCCATATGTTTCAAAAAAAAAATCTTGTTTTCCAAAAGTATAAGGTAATTTTGGTCGAAACCGGTAGACCTACACTCGCTTGTTGTACTTTGGATCCAAGTAGTAGTGGTAACGTAAATATTGTGTGTATTATTTATTGTTAAAGCTCTCCACATTAGATTACATATACTATTTTTCTGTTGTTGTTTCCAAGTGAAATCAGGGTAATTTAATACATCATTTATCACGCTTTGTAATTGAAATATTTATGCCAGGTGGATGTGAGAATTAGAAATTTTTTGGGAAATCTACACGGGTTAACACATCACGCTCATGTCATATGATTAATAAATTTCACATTTTTATGTATAAGACATACAATTGTATCAAAGACACTCACATAGCCTGGTATAGTTGGTGAACATAAATAGTTAAATTCTATTAAGGTGGCACATGATTATGTAAGGTCTAGCATTCTAAAAACATAAATTTTTACAAGAATGACACGGCTATGTGGAGCTCTCTCATATAGTCATTGCTTGTATATTTTTTTAAACATGTATTTTTCACGTAATCTCACACAACTATGTAAAAATATCTCACATAATTGTTCCATATAATTTATTTTATTTTAAATATTGTTTTCCAAAAGTATAAGGGTGTAAGGCTATACGGTATGGGGGTCGGCCCCGGCCCGTCGCGGGTCGGCGACGGTCCACACACCGTGCCGCCCCCTACCGTCTCCGTCTTCTCCGTCCGAAAAGGGACGTTGACGACGACGCAAAAAGAGTGGGGCCGCTATTAAATATGACCGTTATTAAAAAAAAAATTAAATTTCTATTTTTTGAATAAAGCCAAACGGCTAGATTTTTAAAATATATAAATTAAACCCCCATTTTCACTATCAAACACCAAATTAACTTCCACAATTCACCATTTTCTCCTATAATTTTTACACTCTCTTCCACTACACTCTCAACCTTCTTCCACATAATTTTCATGGATCCGTTCAACAACCCCGATACTCCCAACACGCCTTCGAACAACCCGAATACTCCCACCAATCCGACCCAACCAAATGTTTTTTCGGTTCCGGGGTATTATCCAACGCTAGAACCGAACCAATTCTCCCAATTTTCATCGAACGCTTTTGCGTCATTCCAACAATCGCCCAACCAATTCACTCAAATCTCCCAAAATCAAGCTCTTCAACAAATGATGATGCGGGGTGCTTGGAACTTTCCACCCGTTCAACCTCAACCGATCCCCACACCCCCCGTTCAACCCCAACCGATCCCCACACCCCCGTTCAATCCGAACCCGAAGATGATGTGGAGATTGTGCCCGAAACCCAACCGCCAAAAGGGAAAGGAAAACGAAACAAAGGGAAACAAGTAGCGGGTGATCAAGCGTCGAAACCGAAGGCGATTAAATGGACCCCAATCGAAGAAGAAGCATTAGCCAAGGCTTTCATTGGCACTTCCGACAACCCGGTAAAAGGTTCGTATTTTTTTAAAGTTTACATCTTTTTAAATTTATAAAGTTTACATTTTAAGTTTTATAGTTTTTTTTTGGTTTAAATTTAATATTTTTTAAGTTTAGTTTTTAATTTTTTTTAATAACAGTAGGTTATTTTAAGTTTAGTTTTTAAGTTTTTAGTTTAGTTTTTAGTTTTTTAATTCTTCACAGTTAGTTTTTTAATTTTTAGTTTAGTTTTTAGTTTAGGTTTTTTAATTTTTTAATTCATAACAGTAAGTATTTTTTTTATTATTTTATATGTTTTGTTTATTTAATTTTATTTGTTCGTTTTTATATAGGTAACAATCAACCGGGTGACGGGTTTTGGTCCAAAGTATTGACCAAGTTTCTCGCCATGATGGACCAAGGCCCGTATAGAGATATCGACTCGGTTTCCTCGAAGTGGCGAAAGTTGAACTCGACCGTTAATCGGTTTTGCGAGGAGTATAACAAATTATATACAAGTGACCGTCGTAGCGGGTGGAACGACGAAGATGTGTTCAAAAGGGCATTGGAAAAGTATAAAGACAACCATGGTTCCAACTTTCCCCACGTTCGCGCGTGGATGGTTCTAAAAAATGACCCAAAATGGGCGCCCATTCCTAACGAGGTGGCGATGGCGAAACGCCAAAAAACATCGGAAACGGGTAGTTTAAGCGCCGGTGGATCGGACGCGAGGTGTCACATTAACTTAAATGATGACGCCGACTTTGACGAAGACGAGTATAACGTACGTGAACCCGAGCGTCCACCGGGCCGAGACAAAACAAAGAAGGAGCGGGCCAAGGGAAAAGGAAAGGAAAGGGTGGACCCGAACATGGTTGAGTTTATGGAACACCTAAAAGTGTACAACGACATATCGGCCCAAAAGTCGAAGACGAAGGAGCGGGCCGTCGAAGAAAAAAGCCGTGCATCGGACGAGAAGTTAAAAGAAAAGGTCCGATTGTCGAATGAGAAAATCCGAATCTCCGATGAAAAAATTCGGCTTAAGGAATGGGAAATAATGATGATGAATGTCGAGAACGAACCCGAGCCGAAACGTTCGATGTTGAAAAAACTACAAAACGACATCATGAAAAAGCATCAAATTATTTAAGTTTATGTTTTTTTTTTTATTAAGTCTTTTTTTTTAAGTTTATGTTTTTTTTTTAATATTTATGTATTGTGTGTTTAATATTAATGAAAATATTTTATTAGTATATTTGTCAAATTTTAAAAAAAAATAAAATAATAAAAAAATAAAAAAAACATGGTGAGGACTATGACTAGGATCATCCTACCATGCCTTGTAGTTTTGGAGGATGGAGCATCTTAGTGAGGATTGTGACGTGTCGCCTACGTGGCGGACCATCCTCCAAGGATGGTCCATCACCATACCATGTAGTCTAAGGAGTGGTTAAACACTTTGGAGTGACAAATTAAAAAATCAACCAATGAGAGTGTGTCACGTCAATCAGTGAAAAGTGTTTAAACTTTGGTGAAAAGTGTTGGCAATGGTTTAAACACTTGGTGAAGTGGTAAACTTTTTTTTTTTAAAAAAAGGAAAAATGTGTGATTGGTTGAGAGATGGCATGGACCCCACCCCACAACACCCTCTCTCCCATACACTCCCTCTCTCTCTCCTGCTCCCTCACTCTCTCTCTTCTTCTCGAATCGGCAATCCATCACCGAATTGTTTTGTTTGCCGCGTCGCAAGATTGTCGGCGGCGGTGTTTGCCGATCGGCAAACACGTTTGCCGATCGGCAAACACGTTTGCCGAGCATTGCCGCGTCCCACACCGTATCCCCTAAGGTATTTTTGGTCGAAACTAGAGGCAGATCTACAATCCCTCCTCCCCTTCCACACACACGCAACCCAATAAAATTTTAATATAATTTTTAGGCAAATATCTTGATCGTCCTCCATAAAAATTTAATTAAGCCTCTCGATTATCCATTCAAAAAATAAATCATGAGTCTGCCATTAGGGGTGTAAACGAGCCGGGTCGAGCCCGAGCTCGACCAGGCTCGAGCTCGGCTCGTTAGGTTTTTATGAAGCTCGAGCTCGGCTCGGTTCGAGCCTACTTCTTTGAGCTCGAGCTCGGCTCGCGAGTAAAACCCAAAGCTCGAGCTCGGCTCGAAGTATTCTGAGAACAACCTTAAACGAGCTAAAAGCTCGGCTCGAGCTCACTTCAACATCGCTTAAACGAGCCAAAGCTCGCCTCGAGCGAGCCTAAACAAGCTTTGTATTTCAGGCTCGAGCTCGGGCTCGATAACCAAACGAGCTTTATTTCAGGCTCGAGCTCGTTAAGGCTCGGCTCGTTCGAGCTTTTAACCGAGCCGATCACGAGTAGCTCTCGAGCCTCTGGGCTTGTTTACACCCTTATCTACCATGGGTTAAAACCCTATGCATTCACCTATCATTGCTAACTATATGATGTATACTTTTATAAGAAAAAAAAAAAAAAAACCTCAAAATGGAAGTAAATGTCAAGAAATAAAAATTTCACCTTGTTTATGTTACTGTAACCTTAGGCTACTCGGTATGGGTGAGGTCATCCTCCACACCTTGTTTATCTTAGTGTAATTTTAGGCTACTCGGTATGGGTGAGGCTCATCCTTGGAGGATGACCCTCCACGTTAGCGCCACATAAATCGGGTGTGAGGATGGGCCAAAGAGGGTGGAGCTAAGAAAATAGGGGATGATGTATATGTGTGTGTGAGAAGGGAATGCAAAAACTTTTGTCCTTATGTGCCCGTCTCCGTCGTACGGATCTCGACGAATATGACGACGCCAGGCCTCCGGAATTGGTGTGCTGGGCGGCGCCGGGCCACGACGAGGCTGGGACGATCACCATACCGTCTAGCCTTATAGTAGAATTATATTGTGAGCTTACACCAACCTAGAATCTTTCAACAAATTGTAATATGTTTTTTATGTTTTCAGGTTTGAAACCTTTTAAGTATTCGTTTCGGTATACATTAAAAGAAAGTCATGATTAATAGTGTCATTAGTTTTTTTATTTATTAAACTAAATATTTTAAAATAAATTTATTATATTATATATTAATATACGTTTTTGTCACTTAGGTTTTGGTCTAGTTATCACGAGAAATTACCTTTTGTGGGGAGGCAACGACTCAATCCTTAAGATGTGTAATTTAGTATAGTATTTATGGGGAAAAGCTTAGCTCTTAAAAAAATATACGCTTTTAACTCGTGTTTTTATTTAACTTTATTTTCTCTAGTAACTTGTGTTTGTTAACTTTTTTAAAAAGTTAAATACACCTATATATGTTTAATTTCTATTTCTTGACATTCCGGAATAATTTTAATGAAATGGAGTTGTATTATAAATACAATATCTTTCTGGTATCGTAAGCTATAACAATTGTCACTATTGTAGTGACACTGTGACGAACCGAACCAAATCGATACCGGCATCTACTATCAGAACCGGTGTCAGTCATATAAAATACGTGTCAGTATCCTTTTGGTCATATCACGAGTTTATTTTTAAAGTTTTATTTTCGATTGCTATATCAAGCACCGCTACTTTACCAATATTGTAACAAACACCGATATCAACTCAATTCCAGCCACAATAGTACAACACACACAAATCACATTTGGTCAAACTTATAATTTGATTATGTTTTAATTTTTAAACTCATTTAAGGTAAACTATTAAAATACTTCATATCAAAAAGATATCAAAGATACAAAGAATAATAATATTCATTAATTCATGTTTTTCTTCTTTCTCTTCTTATAGCAAAAAATAATGTTTTTATAACCAACCGTTTGTTCATCACAAAAAAACCACCCCAAAATCACCAACCAATTCTTCCAATTTCTCTTTGTTCTTCACTCCAAACCCAAATCGATCACAAACCCTTGTCAATTTCCTAATCCCCACCAAGAAAAACCCTAACTTTTAGGGTTTTGTTGAATTTGTGAAAAGGGTTTTTTTTTTTAATTTTCACCGTACGGTGAATTTCATGTGATTTTTGTAGATGAATCAAGAATCCCAGATGAATAAGACATCAAAGAAGGGCATCATCACTGAAGAAGATGTATCCACCATTTTACAAAGGTTTTTTTTTTCTTTTAATTCACTATTTTTAGGGGTTTTTTCTCGAAATTTAATATTATTAGGGGTTTTTTCTCAATTTATTATTTTTAGGGTTTTTTTCTGCATATTTACTATATTTAGGGTTTTTTTGGGCCCAAAATAATGTGTATTAACTCAATTTTGCTCTCTTTATGATGTTAATGAAATCTTTGTTGTTGATAAAAAAAATTTTTTATATTTTTTATTTTTTTTTAACAAATTTTAGGGTTTTTTTGGGCCCAAAATTATGTGTATCAACTCAATTTTGCTATCTTTATGATGTTAATGAAATCTTTTTTGTTGATAAAATGTTTTTTTATATTTTAAACTTTTAAACAAATTTAGGGGGTTTTGGGCCCAAAATTATATGTATCAACTCAATTTTGCTATCTGTATAATGTTAATGAAATCTTTTTGTTGATAAAATGTTTTTTTTTTTTTTTTGTTGGTTTTGAAGGTACACAGCTGCAACAGTGATAACTTTGCTTCAGGAAGTGGGTCAAGTTCAGGATGCAAAGATTGACTGGAATTCATTGGTCAAACGGACTAAAACCGGCATAACAAATCCAAGGGAGTACCAGATGCTGTGGCGCCATTTGGCGTATCGTGATGAACTAGTCGAAAAGCTAGAGGATCAGGATAAACCTCTGGCAAGTGTTATTTATCTTTATTATTAATACATAAATGCATTACGATTTAGGCGTTGTGTCGGTTGGTGGATTATGATGATTGGGTTAAGCGGTTCGTAAACGGGTTCGTGGATTGAATTGATTATTTTGTGTCATGAACCCTAAACAGGTCATAAGGGGTTGGTGGGTTGATTTTATAATATCTGTTTATTTTAACTGTTTAATTATTAAAGGGAATATGTCACAGAATAGTAACCAAGTTTTAAAAGTGTTCTAATTAGGTCACTCGTATCGTTTTTGTCCCAATTAGATAACTTAACATTCAAATCGAGTCATGTCCTTTTTTCTATGTGTCAAGAAAAAAATGAAGAATAAGATGTTGGGGTCGGATTATTTTAATATATGAAATTATATTTATTAAAAATAAAAACACTTTAATTACATTAAAAATTAAAAAAAAACAAGTTACGATCCACGTCATCACTCGAAGTTAGTATCAAATAAAAGGGAAAAAAGAAACAAAAATCCACATCACCATGGTTACTTATGAAATGGATGAAAAAACCCTTAATTTTAATGAAAAAAGAATGTTGAGTGACCTGATTGGAACACTTTTGAAACTTGAGTTACCTAATTGGAACACTTTTAAAACTTGGTTACTATTCTACAAAGTTACCCCTTAATTAAACGGGTTAAACATGTCAACCTGAACACGACCTATGACATGTTTTTTATATAAGTTGGACATGACAATTGACAACCCTAGAATACATACTGTGATGATTTAAGAAGTTTGTGAATGTCTACTTGTATTGCTTGCTATAGCATTGGCGCAAAAAGCCCACGAATCGTAGTACACGGTTTTATACAATTTACCCTAGATTTGTTGTGCTATTTGTGTTCTTTTAGTTGATTTTAATGTTTAGTTTTTTGATAGCATGCTTGGCTTTTGTTAATACATGCATACGATCTACGTTACTTTGGAAAAAGTTTTATGCTATCTTATATGTATTTATGATACACGAATCTAGCATGCATAACGGTTCTTGACATGCACATGTTTATCGTATTCATGTACGTAGTTACGCAGCACTAAAACGTTATATAAAATATGCACCCACACACCCTATACATATGGAAAATAACTAGTCCCGAACTAAAAAGCGTATTTGGAAAGACTAATGTACCGAAGAGGATCAGTTAGTGATTCCCATAACAATATTAAATTGTTCAATTTACATGAAGTCTTTAGTTATCAAAATTTATATACGTATTTGCAGGATGATGATAGTGATTTGGAATATGAGCTGGAAGCGTATCCAACTGTCAACAACGAGGCGTCGGTGGAGGCTGTAGCATGTGTCAAGGTAAACAAGAATATTCACCTACTTACCAGACATCAATGAGATATTAATTACTTCCGTTTGCCAACTTATAATTTTTATTTTCCGTTTTAGATGTTTCTATAGTGATGCAAAAGTAACAAAGTTTACTTGCCAAAAAGAATGGATTGATTAATGATTACTTATTATTGCACAATGAATCTATTAGCAATTAGTGTTCCGGTAGAGAATTGCGAGAACCGTATAAGCACATGTACGTTGTGCAAGTCGGATACAATTGCAGAGAGAAAGAGAGGCGCTTTTCTGGTTACGTAACGTCCCTTTGTATCGTAGTTATAACGATATGCCAACATGTATTAAGTGTTTACGCGGTTCTCGTAGTTCACTACTTAAAATTGTTTTTGTGTCTATATCTATATATATATAGAGGCCGGTTAACGTACAAGACTGCCTTATCGTGCGATACGTACGCGAGCTTCTCAACCGCACATTTGATCTAATCAACTTTGCATAATTACGCACATCATTAATTGCATAATTACGCATGGGTTGGGTTAACCTTAATTACGCATGTTATTTGCATAATTACGCACGTTATATTGGTGGTCGCGTACCGTCGCACGTTAAGAGTCTTTTGTATTTAATCCTTTCACCTTTATATATGTATAGTATAAATTATTTTCAAAAGCATTTGTTTCTTTTGCATTGTTCAGGTACTCTTAGCATCTGGTTCAACACGCGACTCAGGCTTAGAAAAGGGATTAACTGTTGAGGCACCATTGGTGATAAACATACCTACTAGCAAGTCAACCGGAAATTTGTCAGAAAGTCAACAAGGTGGTAATAATATAAGAGGGACCAACATCGCGGTTCCAGTTTGCGTGCAAAAGCAGCCACTGCCATCAGCAGCAGCAGTAGTTGCAACGTCTACCGAAGAAGTGGATAAAACTAACGGTGGAAGTGGCGGCGGCAACTTGCCGCCTCGCCGGAAACGAAAGCCATGGTCTGCGGCTGAGGATATGGAATTGTTTGCTGCGGTTCAGAAATGCGGTGAAGGGAATTGGGCGAACATTATAAAAGGAGATTTTAAGGGGGATAGAACTGCTTCACAGCTTTCTCAGGTTATTTTTTATTTTTTGTTTTTTAATATTTTTTTTGTATATTCAGTTTGTTTACTGTCGTATTCTCATGAAAATAATAAAATAAAAATAAAAATAAAAAAAGGGTTTTTTTTTTGTTTGAAAAACGAGTGTCCGTACAGATTATCATTTTATTTTAAGCGTAATATCTTTTTAAACTTTAAATTGAAATGATTTTGTTATTTTTCTATAATAACCAAAAATATTTTCTATTATATTTAAGATTTTCTTAAAGTTTTAAGCTGTTAAATAATTTGTAATCAAAATTAACTAGAATTAATAATATACGCTATCATCATCTTGTTTTAAAATCAGTATAAAAAACCATCATTCAATAGTATCTCTCAGTGAGTTAATTATATTATATTATGCTAAATAACATTATACTAAATAAATAGTAAAAAAAATAATAATATTTATTCAATTTTTTATTTATTTTTTAAAGTTTCAAATATCTACTACATTACCCCAAAATGTTAAATTTAAATGTTTGTTCATGCATTACAATATTTTTACATCTACCGGCATCTTGAGGGTGAGATAAAGCTTAGGAACCATTAGGTCTTGCGTTCGATTCCTACAATAGGGGTTTTTCCTAGATTTTATTGGGTTCAAAAAAACAAGCTGGTCAAACTTTTGACTTTTGTACTAATCACGAGACAATGAACATTTACAGAGGTGGAATATTATCAAGAAGCGTAAAAATGTCAACCCGAATGTCAGGACTGGAGCACAACTTTCCGAGGTACACCTGGCAGCTCGGAGGGCACTTAACATGGCTCTTGATCAACCGGTCGCCAATAGTTTGAAGGCATCTTCTTCACTTGGTACAACCTTTACTATTTCTTGAATATCCATCCCATACATTTATTATATATACTTATTGTAATAATCTTGTTTCGTCCCTGAGGTTTGACTATCGTCCAAAGATTTGCTTTTCCGCATCTGGATACAAAAGGTTTAAAATCTTGCCATTTTCATCCGACTCGTTAACTCCATCCATTTTTCAATGTTAAGTCAGGGGTATTTTCGTCTTTTTACCTATTTGTTAATGTTTATAAGAAAGTCATGCGGATCTTTATTTCTTAATAATGTCTTTTATTTTAAATAAAAATGACTAAAAAGACGAAATTACCCCTCATTTAACAGAGAAAAATGGATGGAGTTAATGATTCAGATAAAAATGGCAAGATTTCAAATCTTTTGGATCCAGATGCGAAAAAACAAATCTTTGGATGAAAGTCGCAAAAGTGACCAAACCTCAGGAACGAAAATGACATTTTACTCAAAAAAGACATTATAGTATTGATATTATTTCCGATTGTAACGTAAAACAGGTAGGACAAAATCGAGCATCGCGAGCCTTACTTCCATGCGTCCTATCGTACCCGACGCTCCGTCTGGTCCCACCGCTCTTCAAGATCATCAGTCCGGTGAAGACGCATCCGTGCTAACAAAAACTTTTCCAAAAATCCTACCGAAAACCTCTCCAAGATCTCTTATTAACGGTCCGGATCCCGTAAAAGCAGCCGCAGTTGCCGCTGGGGCCCGCATTGCAACCCCGTCGGCTGCTGCAGCTATACTGAAGCAACAGTTAAAGTCTGCCATTCATGTTAACAAAACAAACATTTCCAGTTTTCGTGATCTTCATGCACCGAAGGTCTCACGTCCTCACGACCAAGTGGGACCCGTGGTCCCGTTAAATCCAGTCAGCACCGCCGCACAAGAAACAAATGGTGTTACAGTTCCAATTTCCAGCTCACCGAAAATAGCCCAACAAGATCAGGCTGCGGTTTCTCAAGGTGCGTCGGAAAAGGAAGTTAAAGAAACTGCGGGGTCGCGTGTTGAACCGGAGAAAGAAAGCGCGGAACAGGAGATATGAAGAATCGGTTTCGGGTTGTCTGTTGGGTAGTATGGTCAGTTTTGGTAGGAATTTTAACTTCATTTCTTTTCTTTTTGTATGTTGTGTTGTATACAGTTTTGTTAGAAGTTGTCAAGAATTTTTACTTTTTTTTAGTGGGAATTTTCTTTTGTTGATGATGGATCTTTTTTTACCCCAAATTTCCTGGTCACTGTTACTATTGAGATTGGTGACCTAAAATGAGGATGAAGAAGCTTTATGTGTTAAAAAGTATTTCACACATAAAAGTTTTTCCACGGGACATCCGCATAGGAGTGTGCTTGAGTCGGTTTGGGGTTCAACGAACCCAAAACTCTGAATTCGGTTTTTGAATTTTTGAAAACCGTTTGATTTTGGTTTCTCTCTCTCTCTTTTTTTTTTTTTGGTTTTGCCAGTATTTATTTTGAGTTAAATGCCATTTTAGTCCCTGTGGTTTGGGTCATTTTGCGAGTTTAGTCCAAAGGTTTCATTTTTCACTTGTGGATCCAAAAAGGTTGCACCATTGCCATTTTAGTCCACTGGGTTAACTTCATCTATTTTTCTGTTAACGAGAAAGGCAATTCGGTCATTTTATATGGCCGAATTGTCATTCTTGTTAACAGAATTACATATGAAATGACCGAATTGCCCTTATCGTTAACAGAAAAAATGGATGAAGTTAACCCAGTGGACTAAAGTGGCAACGGTGAAACCTTTTTGGACCCACAGGTGAAAAATGAAACCTTTGGACCAAACTGGTAAAATGATCCAAACCACAGGGACTAAAATGAAATTTAACTCTTTTATTTTTCATGATGGTTTCTTTCCTTTTTTTTGGTTTTGCCATTTGGGCTTGAATGTTTTGGGGAAAAAAACGTACAAACTAATGAATTTGGGTCAAAAAAAAATTGGGCTACACCTATGAATTACTAAACATTCAAAAGTAAAAATTGTAATATATAATTTAAATAACAACATTTCAATAAAGCTACGTAATCCATGCAAAAACCGGTTTGTACAGGTTCGATTATAGAAGTCAGTTTGGTTTTGTACAGGTTCGGTTTGTTTTTTTCGGTCTTAGGTACATATAAAAGTCAGTTTGGCTCTGTCGATCTTGATTGCACATGTTAGCGTCGATCTGTTGTTGAGAAAACTATATAGAGGTCAAGGACTTAAGTTCGGCTTTGGCTTGGGTGGGCGGGCGCCCCCCTTGAAAAAAAAAAATAGACCACACTGTGTGGAGGGGCATAAAGATTAAAGAATGAGTGTGATTCGACATGTGAACACCAAGTCAGCGCGCGTCAGAAAAGTGGCGTGGTGGAAAAAGGGAGGGATGGGAAGGGGTGTTATCTGACACGTGACACATATTATTAATAATTACATATTATCTATTAATTTAAAAAAATAGCATTATTACTAATATAAATAATAAACACGATTACAAAATTTAAATAAAAAAAAAGATTACACAACGAGTATTTTCCCGCTCTTCGCCTTCAAGGTGATCGATCTTCATAGCAAGTATTTTCATATCCGTTCGCTTTTGCTTTTCTTCGTAAAGGCTAAAAGCCTTTATTTTTTGAGTGTTTCTTTCTTGTTGGATGTGTTGAACACGTGAACTTCTTCTTGGATGCCGATCAAAGCGTGGTTTTTTTTTCATCACTCATAGTAAATTATTTTTGGGCCCGCTTTCTTGACTTATCTCTTCCCGGTGGTCGTTTGGCTTCAAAATCATCGTCGCTTAAGTTGATCTCAAAGTCGGTACGAGCATCCAAGCAACTAGTGGAGGAACAACTTTTGGACCTTTTGAAGGACGGTTGTCTCGCTAAAGGTACTCATACCCATTTTGACAAGTTTTTCGCAATGCGCCAACAATGAATATATTTAAAGGTGACCCCTTTTTTTCCTTGCGAATATAAAGGATATCGCACGCGTCAACAAGGCGGTGTCCGTTTCACCACTTTTTGGGTTATTCTTTAGGTTGTTGTAGTGGCCGTTGAAAGCGGCCATGGCTTTGTTTATTTCACGCCACTTAGACGAGAGACTATCATTTTTCCGATACAAATCTCGTCCCAAAGTATTGTTATAAAGATCATTAATTCGGTTCCGAAAATCGTCACTATATTTGTTGATACCTATCAAAATAATATACATTTTTTACAATATATATACCTATAACCGAATTCTCTGAAATCGAAAGCCAAGCTTTCGTCAACACCAACTCTTCTTCATTTGTCCACGGATGTACACAACGATCCTCTTTTGCTTTTTCCTATTCAGACTCGGTTTTCTTTTTATGGTTTTATTTTCTTCGCGTACAGGATTCGGGTGGTGTAAGTTGAGTTTCCAGTACGGATTCTTGTGTAGGAAGAGTTTGTGATAGAGGAGTGAGCGGTTGTTGTGGAAACATAAAAGGTAAGTTGGCAAGTAGATGATGGTACACTAATATTTTCGCATCGTTAAAACGTGATTGGTTCGGTTGAGACCCTTGAGGCACTTGAGGCAGCGAAGCGGTGTTCGGTAGTTCACCAAAACCATACGGGTTGTTCGGATCAATGTTGTGGTTGTGTGGATGAGATTTTATAAAAATGTTCGGTAGAAGAGAGTGAGGTGAAAATGGTGAGGTTTTTTTTTTTTATGGGTGGGGTGATTATTTTTTAAAATAAAAAATCTTCTTTTTTTTCAATTATGTTGTTGAGGTCCAACGGCTACCAGCCAACGCACGCCACGTCAACGTCCAATAAACACAAGGCCGGTGGGATTCTCCATGGGCTTGAAACAACGCCGTTGACAACGCGGGGGACGGTGTGGTGTGTGCGACGTGGAAGGGCATAAACACCGCTCCTCCACGCCCACATCGTGTGGTCTTACATAATATCAAGAGACATTAAGATTACAGTTAAATACGGGCCGAAAAAGACGAACATTCACAACTTCAAGGGTGTATTGAGCTTCAGGGCCAGATTGCAAAACTAGTTATTAAATTTTGTAGACGGGAGTAATGCCCAAAAGATGAAAGCATTTCCTCATCACCACTGCAGTTGCCTCACACAACAATAATCTGCTGGTCTCCTCAGCAGACCCAACAACCTGCCCAAAATCCAAAACAAGATGACTTTTATTTAGTAAACAAGATTCTACATAAACAAAAAGGTTGTGTTGGCGGATCGAACCCGACACATATCATACACATGAACCCAAACAAGACACACATAATCGCTGGTTGACATGCAAATGGCCGGAAAATGTTTTAAGTAAAAAATAATGTGTAAAAAACACTGTATTCAATTTTTTGGCATAATCATAATGATACTCCAAAATTACAAAACAATTATGTTTCAATTAAAAAGACAATGCTGTCTGTCTTTTAACTTTTAAATGGCTACATAAAACACACTTGTAATGATAAAAAAAGGGTTAACCCGCAAATCCGACTAGTTACTACGTCAGGTCAAATGTGTGTCCGCGAATTCAACCAGAGGCTAAACCCAAGCTCGTAAATTTCATGTTAAATTGTTGTAAAGTTTTTCAGTAAAGTATACCTTGCACTCTGAGTAGAAACTTGTAAACTTCTCGGATAAATCATATAGATATTCACAGAGAATGTTTGGTAACAGATTTGTGCAAGCCTCTTCGACAGCCTGAAAAACAATTTAAATCAGAAGTTGTTTGACCAGCACTTAAGAAGTTGACCCACACAATTTGTCACCTAATGTAGAGCAAAGATGCTTGATTTTGGTTTCTTACCTCAGCAAACTGGAGCAAATGCAATCCCAGCTTGCGTTCATCATCCGTCTGCAATAACATTTGTCCCTCCTGTCACAAACATTTAAATCCAATCATAAAGTTGATATTTTATTTCAACAACTCAAAATAAAAATAAAAACTCTTTACCCTTTTCAACTGCTCTATGTCTTTACCAGATTTTCTGATAATCGAACATATTCGAGCATGTGCATACAGCAGATATACTGCAGTATTACCCTGTTTATCAAAAAATATGAGCAGGTAAGAAACAAGAACAGTGTCATAATTGCAAATTAAGATTTGAACATATAGAAATGGGAGAAAATCATTAAGCATGCCTTATCATTAAGCATCTGATCATAATTGAATGTGTAATTGGTCAATCTGTTATTCTTCAGGTCTGCATACCTGTTAAGAACACAAATAGTCAAACAATAGATGCTGATAGCGTGAACACAATAACCACGATATCAATAATAAAAGCATGACACACTTACTTAACAGCACCATATCCAACTGCTTCAGCCGTCTGCTCAAGCTCCTCAGCAGTCCACTCAGCCACCTTAACTAATGAAGTTAAAATTAACAAACTTTATCAGTTTCTTGACTGACTTCACATGAATAAACCAATTTATGGGTATACCTCGTTCCACAAGAGCTTCTTTACAACGACGTTTAGCTTGATCGAGTAAATCGACCAACTTTACCACTTCAGTACTACGAGTTCTAAATCTCTTCCCATCGTCACCAAGAACAAGACCAAACCCTACATGACTTGTTTTAGGGTATTTGCTTTCATCAGCTGGAAGCCACCCTGCACTTTTAGCAGCCTGAAAAAAAAAAAAAAAAAAAAAAAAAAAAAAAAAAAAAAAAAAAAAAAAAAAAACAAGTATTAAATATTATCATTTTTTTTCTTGATTGTTATGTTGTGTGAAGCTGCTGACTTACAGCGAAGATCTTTTTAAAATGCTCTCTCTGACCAACATCAGTGACGTATATTATCCACTCGGCTTTTTCCTCATTAAGCCGATACCTGCATATAGCAACACAAAAAAAATTCAAACAAATCTATCCTAACAAATAAGTATTTAAGAAAACCAACCAGAGAGCTGCAAGATCTGTTGAAGCATAGTTGTAACCACCATCTGTCTTCGTAACTATAAGAGGAGGCACCTTATTTCCTTCAATAATTTTTATCACCTTAGCGTCTTCGTCATCTTCAATCAAACCCTCATCATCGAGCTCCTCTAGAGCCAAAGGAATGTAGGTATTATTAAGGCTTTCACCCTGAAAGCAACAGAATTAAACTCCCAACACATAAATTCCTACTTTATATCAAAAGGAAAAGAATATACCAAGTGAACCCCCTGACGCTGGTAGACTATCTTTGAACCCTTTCGATTTATTTCACAGATTTGTGCCCATGCCTTCTGGTACTTTTCTTCCGTGCCACTCTAAATTATTATTCATTATTTTACATATAAGAAAAAGATGACCAGACAATTCAGTTATAATGCGGATGTTGATTGCGATGGTTTTGTGGGCCATAAAAATGTAAAAATCACCTGGAGAATGACGAATATTATCCATTTGACTTCTTCCTCAGGAAGCAGAGACCTTCATATAATTGACAAAGAAAAACAAATAAGAAAATAATTCAAACAAATCTACCCTGGCAAGTAAAGATATAAGTATTTACGAAACTAACCACAGAGCTGCAAAATCTGTTGAAGCATAGCTGTAACGACCATCTTTCTCCATAGCTACAAGAGGAAGTGCCTTTTTTCCTTCAATAATTTTTATCACCTTAGCGCCTTCGTCATCTTTAATCAAACCCTTATCATTGAGCTCCTTTAGAGCCAGAGGAATGTAGGGATTATAAAAGCTTTCACCCTGAAAGAACAGAATTAAAGTCCAACACATAAACTCCATCAAGAGAAAGGAAAAAAAAGAATATACCATTTCTTCCAGGTGAACCCCCAGACGCTCATACACTTTCTCGAAACCCCTTCGACTTATTTCACAGATTTGTGCCCATGCTTTCTGGTACTTTTCTTCCTTGCCACTCTAATTTAACATTCATTATTTACAGACAAGAAAAAAATGACCAGACAATATTATATATATATATAGACTGAATAATGTGGGCCATATAACCCATTAAAATTCACCTGGAGAGCAACTACTGCCTTTCGGGCTCTCTCTTTGAATTCATCATCACCATCAAATCTCTGTTTTGATGCCTTATAGAACAACTACCAATTGAGAATGTATGTAATTAGAAGCATTCACATGACAATGAGATTCCACAAGTGGTGTAATTTATGAAATTAAGAGTAACACTGCTCACCTCTAGTTCTCCAATATCCTGATCAGTAACCTCCCCATCTGGGAACTTCTCAAAGAGAAACTCAATCAACATTCCAAACTGCATTATTTATTTACACATGCTTCTTAATTAGTTCCCAAGATTTATAATAATAATAAAAATTCACAAAAGAAGCATGTACCTGAGTGCCCCAATCCCCAACATGGTTTCTGCGAAGCACATCAACTTTAGCATACTCAAGCATACGGGCTATCGTGTCTCCAATGATAGTTGACCTCAAATGACCTACATGCATTTCCTTTGCAATGTTGGGTGATGAAAAGTCAACTATCGCCCTTTTGACTGAAAGCCTTGGTGCCCATGTGTCAATGCCATCTGTTAGCATATTCTGGATTCTCTGCAGGAAACAAAATTTTAATGTTAAGTAGAAATTTTCAAATATAAATATAATAATAATAATAAATAATAATTAAATACCTTGGCTATCCATTGTGTTGATAACTTAACGTTTATAAAGCCAGGACCAGCTATGGAGCATGATTCTATCATGTCAGATGTTGGAAGATTCCGCATTATGGCCTATAAATTAGAAAGGTCAGATAACTTACTGGTGTGGGATCCATGTTAGTTAGTTAGTTAGTTCACAAAAATACCTGTCCAACAGGTTGAGGGCCTCTAAATTCTGTACCCTTGCCTTTTATTTTAGACCACAAGCTCATGGCATTGTTGCTATTGTTATGTAATGAAAAGTTTTGCATTAGTAGTATGTTCAAGACTATATATATTGCTTGAAAGGGAAACTGTACAATACGAGAAAGCAAGCAGGCAGGCAGGCATACCATTGGTAATCGGCAGCTTCCTTTTTGGAACAGACGGCTATAAGAGGAGCCACATCTGGCTCATCAGGAACAGTAACTTTCAAAGAGACCTCAAATACCTTGGCTATTTGTTCTTTAAGGCTCCCGGTATGATGTTCCTATAATACAATTGTATCTATACTTCAAGTACTAACTAACACATACAGTTCATGAATCTGTGTGAGTTGAAAGACTTCAGGTGCAGCTGCCATACTTAACCGGAAAGTTTCTTCTTTCGAATATCTGTCAGTAACATGAATGTAAGTAGTAATTCATATTCCAAAGTTCCAACCTAATACCAAAAGTTCAAAAACAATGCCTATAGTTCCAACACAAAATCAACAGTTCAAAGCTGATAAACTAGTAACTACAGTAAAGCCAGCGATCGAGATTACCGTCAAATCTATATCGTTTGTAACCGCAAGTTATGAATTCATGTAAAACAAACAGTAAAGAGGAAGAGTTTGAGTTTACAGTTACGGGTGCAGATGATAGAGAAAGGAAACGCTAGGGTTACAGTTTCATTGCTGTTGTTGCTTTCTTTCATAGACAACAATATATATAGTGAATTAATTAATTAATTAAATAAATAAAAAACTAGTGAGATTCCCCGCTTGATTTCGGTGGGTATCAGTTTGGCTTGTTACGATACCGAAGCTCGCTATTGTAATTGAACGAGGAAACCTTACATTGATCGGAAACAATAAAAAACAAATATTAATACGAATATTGATGTTTAGTTGGTATTGAGTCTGTTCGTTTGCATTCTATATTTGACACCTAACAAATAACAACGCTTTTGGTACCAATATTTATGACAAAAGATCAAATACAAATAACTTTAACGTACAAAACGTACGAACTGAAGGTTTTGCTGAAATAACGCGGTGGCATTTTCGTAATTATTAGTAATTATCAAAATTACTCTACAAATGATCCTGTAGAGTAATTTTGATCTTGTAGAGTAATTTTGTAAAATGTTCCTGTAGAGTAATTTTGAAGAGAATCTTCCATTAACCTTAACCTGTCAAAATAACATGAATAGAAGACATCAGATTACAGACAAGAGATCAAACAGAAACAAACCATTGCTAACTAGCCTAATTCTCGCAAAACCGCTCTTTACAGGTCAGATATCATTGCTAACTAGCCTAATTCTCGCAAAACCGCTCTTTACCGGTCAGATATCACTAACTAGCCTAATTCTCGCAAAACCGCTCTTTACAGGTCAGATGTCATTGCTAACTAGCCTAATTCATGCAAAACCGCTCTTTACTGGTCACGTATCATTGCTAACTAGCTAATTCTCGCAAAAACGCTCTTTACCGGTCACGTATCATTGCTAACTAGCCTAATTCTCGCAAAACCCCTATTTATCAGTCAGATATCATTGCTAACTAACCTAATTCCCGCAAAACCGCACTTGATCAGTCAGATAACTTGGTGAATTAGCCTAACACAAATCCTAGTGCTAACTGAGATCAAACTGAAGGCAGAAAGAACCAGAAAACCATAAACTCCGTCGTTATTTCAAATGAAAACACAGAACTACAAAAAACTCAAAACAATTGGTCTGAAGTCGGAACCCTAGATTCGATATTATACAGTTTCAAACACTTACAATCATAAAAAAAACTTGCATGATAATGAAAGTTGATAGCTACCTGTGAATGAGAAACTCAGAGAGAGAGAAAGAGATATGCGGTGGAGGAGACTCCCGACGGTGGACGTGACGGCGGAGCGGTGGACGCGGACGTTGCCGTTGAGACTCAGATCAGAGAATGTGATTTCTCTCCCACGTAACCGTTTCAGGGTTTTAGAGTTTCTCGCCACTTTATTATTCCCGTTTTTTACAAACTTAGACCCTTAAACATTATATGTATTTTTTTTTTTTTGAGTAATTTTCGAAAATGGCCAAGAAAATAAAATAGTTGACTTACGAAATTAGCCAACTCATGCGTCATTATAACAGGGCATCACCCTCTTGTGCGTCCTCCTATCTTAAATGGACACGTGTATGGATCCAGCCAAAAACATATCATTTATTTCTTTTTTTATTCGGTAGGTTATGTCAGGCTATAAATAGCCATGTTGAACAATAATAAAGTATGCAGCTATTTCAGTCACTTTTATTATCTTTCTTTCTCACTTTCGATTGTTCATATACAATAAGTGTTACTAATATATATAAAATTCCATGGATGAAGCAGCAACTTCTTCATCTTCACACAGACACACATCTGCAACAGTGCAACACAGAGACACAAAGAGAAAAGCGAGAGAAACGGAGAAGGCGGAGATAGAGGGTGGCCAGTCGGCCGACCACGACGGATCTCCACTACCATGAACGGCCACCATGTTTTCCGGCCGCCATTGTGTCCATCCTTTAAGGTTTCCGGGAAAACGATCCACAGATCTCCACCCCCAAATCCCAACCGCCACCATGGTTGCCGGAGACGGAGCTAGAGGCGTCTGCAACTCGCCGGAGATGACTGCAACTTTCAGACGCATCCCGGCACTTCCAGACGCATCCAAAGAGTCAGAAGGACGCAAGGGCATTAGACCGGAGGGGTCAAAGCCAAGCGCATCACATGAGTCAGAAGGACGCAAGGGCATCCAAAGAGTATGTAGACGTCTCCCATGCGTCCTTCAAGTATTTCCTAATGATTGGGACACGTGTCACTACTACAATCAAGGACGCCTCAACCAGACCTGCAGACGCGTAAGCTGTCTCGTAAACCGTGATGCGCTGCTCCACAGACGCAGGAGATGGCCATTTTGGTAAGTCAACAATTTTCTTGGCCATTTTCGTAAATTACTCTTTTTTTATCATATTCAACCCAAAACTATTCTAACATGTCTACACGATCACTTCAGTTGCTAGACACGAACACGACACGATAATCTAGGGGTACTGGAAGCATGGGTACGGTGACGGTGGTGGGGACTGTGACTATAGGCATAGGTACACATATGGACTTATACTATGCCTCTGCTGAAGATCTCGAAACGAAACTTTGGTTTTTTTTTTTTTTACTTTTCCAATAAACCAAATTTTTTTCCCCAAAAGAATACATAAATTAGTAACCGAACGTCTCGACTCAAGACATTTCCCCGGTCAGAGTCTGCAAATGCATTAATCCTAACCCATGACCTTTACTTAGAAAGATATCCATACCGAGAGCACATTTTGAAAACCGGTGACATTAGTCAAGTATTGAACTGCATATGAAATATCTGGGCGAATTTGCGCTAAGTAAATTAACTTGCCTACAACCTTTTGAAAATCGGTGACATTAGTCAACACATACTAAAATGTCCTCATGTGCAGTACGCGTGAGATGATTTAATTGAGTTTTTGAATAGCAATTAGTGAAAATGGGAGAATCTCGCTAATTTTGAAATGAAGGATGAAGAGTGGAAGTCTTTTTTTAAAGGATCCATTCCAATATACAATTTTTTTAGCTAACTTCGTGTTTCTGATTTGGTTTCCGATAGTTTCTTTAAAAGCTATCAATCTTTGAAACTTCAAAAGGCTGAAGAGCAAAATCAATAGCCAAAAACACAATATTGTCTCATCAAGATGAGAAATCATTCTGCATATGAGGGCATCAAGTTCTCTGACATCTTGATTTCACAATTAGACACATGTTTTTTTAACTTAAACCAAAGAACCATCCTTATGTATATTTGTCTACATCCATGCAAAGGAAGAATGTTTATCATCTTGATCTAATAGATTAATATGAAGTGTCTCGCTTACTTAAACAACTTTCATCCAAAGATTAGAAAGATAAATTATTTTTTATAAGACAAAAATGCCACTTCTCTTATACTCCACAAATTTAGCCATCAAGCAAAAGGAAAACTATGATATGAACAAAATACCTAAATATGGTCATCGTTTTAGAATAAAAGCAGTCGACATTTAAGCATCTATTATCTATATTAAAACAAAACACTTTGGTGCCACTTGGCATTATTTTAATCCTCTAATTGCCACCTCGCAACTTAATAATCCTCACAATTGTGATTTGAGCGGCAATATACAAGTCTTATATGTAATCCCGCTTTTCACTTTGATTGTAATGCTGAAAATTCAAGTTTCCATCTTTCTTTATAATCATCTTCAGATTCAGATGATTGATCGCATAAGCCCTAGATCTATAAATCCATATGTATTTCTGGGGTTTCTTCACATCTAGCATTCGATAGATTATAGGGGGCAAATCGACACAAAATCAAAAGAAGGATGAAGGGGAGTGATGAACTGGGTTTTGATGGGAGTTTCAAGGGTAAGTTTTTGAGTGTTCTTTTGCTTATTGGCTCTAAGAGTCATGAAAGAGACACGGCGGCGGCGTTTAGGGTTCCGCCGCAAACATAACGACGGTGGCGACTGTGGTTGACGTCGCAAGCTCCGGTTCCGGCAAGAGAAGAATTGTCTAATGCTTTTTCAGCAGAAATCAGTAATCTTGATTTGGTTTTGGTTCACATTTTTTCAGCAGAAATTGGGTTCCTCTTCTGTACACAAATCAATATTAATCACAAGTATGTTTTTCCTTTTTGATCTTTGATTTTTTGTTCTCTGATTCGAATCCTGTTAATCATATTTTTGGCTTTTTGATTTTGATCTCATAAACCCCACATACTCAATGTCTACATACTGTTCTACTCTATGGCGATTCTTCATAGTTACTTTATATGTAGACGGAAACACCAGAAGAAAGAAGAACTCGAACCTTTGTTTGATTACACTCATGTTCAGCCGTTAGATCTCCTTTACCTCGACGCCGGTTCGTTCTCTTGGTAGTTGTTTATATATACGGTTGTATTTTATTTTTGATTTATGATTTTTATCTGGATTTATGATTTTGTTTTTGAATTTCTTTAATTCTTTGATCTCTTTTAAATTTGTCACAAAACTAGTATTTTCATTTTGTTCTAATTTGAAAGTTTTAGGTTTTCACATCTTGAAATTTTAGTTACTCGGATTTTCCTTATGTATGATTTCGTAAGGGTATTTTATTTTTGCTGACGGGATTGATTCACCATTTTACATGTTAATTTTTTTTTTGTAATGTATTGTTTATTTAAAGGAATAATCAACCTGGTCATAGAAGAAAACTATAAGAACCAATACACATAATTTTCTTTATTAACAGGATCTTTGAGTAAATTGTGTTGTATTTGTGTTTATTGGTTTTCGATAATGACATTCGCTTTCTTAATTTTGGTGCATTCTTTTGTTTTAAAAGTTTCATAGCTTATGTAGTGAATGTTTATATATGTCTATTGGCCAATGAGTATATAAAAAGAAGCAAAAGGTCTCGAGTCTTCAAAGTTATATTGTTGGAGACGATATTGTTTTCATTTTTCGATGACAGCAAATTTGATTAAGAGGAAAATCGAAGCTGGAGTTTACTGCAGGATAATCGAAACAAGAGTTGGATTGTTGGAGATAGGTGTTTACTGGCTTCTTCAGCAGCCATGGCGATAGGAATGTTTTTAAGTAAGTTTTTTTTATCTTTTTTCGCATTTCATCTATATATTTTTAACTATGTATAGAAATGCAATACTTTATATTATTTTATTGTTAGTAACAAATCAAATTTATGCAGATAGCAAGAAAAGGTTTGGATGCGGCTGCACATGATCAACAAAGCATGAAGGGACTGGTATGTAAACTGTATATGTTTACCATTTTTATCTTGCAATTGATAACGAGTTTAGACATTTGGATTGTGATTTATCTTGCAACTGGAAAATTCGAAATTGGGTTGCTGTGGAGTCGGTTATTCAGCATCCGGTCCCACAGGTACGCGCATTCCAAATAATTCCAATGTACGTGCAGCCCGATTATCTTTTACATAACTTGATTCGTTATGATTGACCGACCACAGGGCCATGTGAAGCGGAGAGTGTCATCAGGTGGGAAATATGTCTCAGTGAACCTTAGACTTGTTCGATTCGTTTCTAGGGAACAGGTTATTTTCTTATCTGTCCATTTGTTTAACAAGTCAAACGGGTCGAAAGTCAGAGAAAGTATAATTATAAAGCATACATCCTACTAAGCTGTTAAATGGGTCCTGTGCACGGGTGGGCGGGTTGAACCCGAACAGGACACAAAACCAAAAAAGTGCGGCACATGACCCCGAACAGACGTACACGACAAATCTATTCACGGGTTGACACGAACACGAGTACACGACAAATTAAGATTCTTATATTTATATTCCTTACCCCATGTAAGCTCAAAGTATCGAAAATTATATAGAGATCTGAAAACAATGGTGGGAACAGCTAACGGCAGCAGAACTCCAATCACACCATGCCAAGCCTTTTCGGTTGTTAATGGCGGTCAAGATCCGGGTCTGCAGTCCGGACGCGGAAGCATTGCCGGGTCGGATTGTGGAGGGATGGAGTTTACTAGAGAAGAAGTTGATGCACTGTTGAATACTAAGATCAGAACCAAAGATAAGTTCAATCTCAAGATGGGTATTAATTTTAATTTGAAGGGTGTTTTTTGCAGTGTTATTATGATAATTTTTGTAGGTTTTTAGGAAAAAAGTGAGATGATGATGGATTATATTAAAAAGCTTTAGAATGTGTGTAAGATGGTATCAAGAATTTGAAGGGGGGATTTCTTTGAATCTGCAGAAAAGAAATCCAATGATATGGGTATGTTTTTAATAATTTGTTATTCAATCATACTGTTTTAATTCCTAATTTTGATTCATGTGCTAAGTAGAGAGGCTAATGAATGAGAAGGAAGAAGAGCTGTGATGTGTGTAAAATGCAACATATAAAACACATCAATTAAGGCATAAAACTAACCCTTTTTAAGTACTAATGTTGGAAAAAGAGTGTTTTTGTCTTTCTTTTGTATTTTCAGTATGAAATGAGCTCAAATTCACAAAAGAAGCAAAAAGACAACTAATTCTAGCATAAATACAAGAAAAGGAATAAAAGTAGACTGCCCGGACCCTCAACGGCATCCTCCAAGGCAAAGAAGAGAAAGCAGAAGACTGAACACGCCCCGTGTCCAGCGGACACGGGGCCGTGCCCAAGAAGCAGCATAAAAGACAAACCTATAGAAGCTTCTATTGCCCACCACGGGGCCGTGTCCAGCGGACATGGGGGCGTGGTGAAAGTACAGCAGACGCATTAATTGTAATTATGAATTACAATTAATGAGGAGAGAGAGTGTCAGACGGGCACGGGGGCGTGTCCAGCGGACACGGGGCCGTGCCCAGCCTTCTGTTCAGCCTATAAATAGGAGTGCTTGGTTTCATTCCATCTCATCCCTTGGCACACCACCTCTCTCACACTTCATCCACCACCCACCATCACCATAACACCATCATCCACCACCATCATCCATTGTCCATCGTAGAGTGTGTGAGTCGTCTCGGGATTCAAGATTGATCGTAAGAGTTCTTGACAATCAAGGCCATGTTTGCCTAAGTCTCTTACATCACTTGGTGAAGACAAGTGTTTAGTATAATACTTTTTATTTTTAATCTTTTGCACTTTTTATTTGGTTTTGTATTAATGACTTTAATAACTAGTTACTTATGTTGAAGGTGATTTTTCCTTATCGTTTGTCCGTGGTGTCTTGGCGTTATTTTACTGTCTATATAAAATAAAAGATTTTCACCATTCATATCTCCACGGTCTATATGGAGGTATGTTGGCTACCTGGTCGGGGGTTAAGGGAACGGTTTGGTAAAGGTCTTGCCCTTGTTCAGCGTTTAGAGGTCCTGCTTGGGACCTGGGTCAAATTTAGTAGGATCTCCTTCAATGCCCATAGGTATTGGATGGCGGGGATCCAAACTCTTTGACCCCCTCATAAGTTAACTACTATTAATACTATAACCCGGCTATTTAGGACTGTATCCCTGCTGACTCAAGACTACTTAGCCGAGGGTAACGTCACCGCCAAAAGCGGGGCCTACCACAATTTGCATTAATAACTTAATTCATTATCTTTCAATAATCCGACCCTTTAGGATTGTATCCTTGCTGACTCAAACTACTGGGTTGAGGGTAACGTCGCCTTCAAAAGAGGGGCCTACTACAATAACTAAGATAATCTCTTAAACAAGTGCAAAAGTGCGAAAATAATCAAAGGTTATACTAATACACGTGTCGGATCCAAGTGATTCATCTTGTCTATCTGTTTTTATTTTATTTTATTTTTCAGCATTTAGTTAGTTTTTATTTTCTTAGATTAAAACATTTTTCTTACTTTTTGATTTGATTAGACGTTGAGGATAAACCGGTATTAAAAGCTCTTGTGTCCTTGGACGACCTCGGTATCTTACCAACACTATACTACGTCCACGATGGGTGCACTTGCCAATATGTGTGTTTAGTGTTAGTAAATATCGTGTTTTTATAAATTTAAAACTTGGCTAAAAGTGTAAAAACGGCTTAAATATACATCTAAAATATATCGCACTACACACGCATCAAGTTTTTGGCGCCGTTGCCGGGGACATAAGGATTTTAAGAAAGTTAGGAATCAACGGCCTAATCATATTTTTATTTTTCTTTTTAAATTTTTAGGATTTTTCTTAGTTTTTCAGCTTCTGCGGAGCTCAGCACGGGGCCGTGCCTGCTGAACACGCCCCCGTGCTCAATCATTGGAACTGGCAATCCTGTTTTAAGTCAGACAGTAAGCTGAACACGGGGCCGCGTCCACTCAACACGCCCCCGTGCCCAAGATTCTCTTACTGAAAACAGAACCGTTAGACCCCGGTGGTTGGTAATTTCTGAGACAAAAATGAGTGATAGTAATTCTTTTTACTTTCGGCACTCTTATGGTGTGTGGTGTCGATTATGTGGAGGCGAACATGAGGAATTAAAATGTTATTTTCTCAATTATAGGCCCCACTATATAGACCCACCGATTCCTTATAACCTTAAGAGGGGCGAAAGTAAAAATAAGCACTATCTCTCCCTCGAATGCGCCCAGCCAGATATTCTAGGGGAAATGCTCCTTGACGAGTTATTTCAACTAGAAGAACTAATTCTCAATTGGTCAAAAGAACTTAGGAAGGATTTTATTGATCCGCCCCAAGATGATGACCATGAGGAAACGTTGGAACCGCATTCCGACAACCTCGTTGCTCCCGAAAATACCTTCATACCTAGAAAAGACTTGGACGATAGTCGTCCCTGTGCCGATTGTGCCGTGAAGGACTCCCCATCGACTTCGTTTGATGCATACATAGACCTGAGCGATTCGGCATACACCTTCTTTAACGAGAGCCCAGAAAAGGGTTGGACTTGTCCACCTAGAATGAAAATAGGAATTACCCTCACCGATAACCTCTTGCGTTCTCGCCTTAGTATAGGACAATTAAGGTATCTTAGGCACTTTGGGGTTGTTCCAACAAATCAAGAACCACCCGATATAAATAAACTCCTTAAGAAGCAACAAACTTCATAAAACAGCTTCCCGACACGGGGCCGTGTCCGGCCAACACGCCCCCGTGTTCATCAAAAGATTCCCTTCTGATCAGAACGTCAGAATACGGACAAACTGTGTCAGAATTCCATCTGCACACGGGGCCGTGTCCAGCGAACACGGGGCCGTGTCCAGAAAGCTGTCGTTTTCTATAAATGCAGCCAAGAATTCTGCACATTTGGACCAACTTGGGACAGAGATTTGAAGGAATCTTCTCTCAAACAATCCTAGGTAAGTCTAAAAGAAGGTTCCAACAACCCATCTTGTCCTTTCCTCTTCTTGACATTTCCTTCGTTTTTCATCTTTCTCTAAGAACTACCATCAAAAGTTTGAATCCTTCAACCTTTATGGTAGAAAACAATGAGTTTTGTTCATGGAATCTTGGTAAAAACATGTTGTGTAACATTGTTTAAAGTTATTTATGACCAAAAAGCCTACATAAATTCAGAAAATAACTTAAAAGCCCGAGATTCCTTGCTTCAAAAATTCTGCAGAAAGATGAACACGGGGCCGTGCTCAATGAGCACGGGGCCGTGTCCAGAAACTGTTTCATCACATAAACTGCTTTTTGGTTTATTTTTCGTAGAATGGCGAGTGAAAACAGCGAAACATCATCCGTTCATTCCTCAAACAGCCGAAGGGGAAGAAGGCCCTCCGTTGAAGCTACGCTTGTGCACTATGTAATAGCATTGAGGGAAGCTCTCGACGAAATGACGTCAGTAGAGGAGGTCCTAATTGACCGTATTAACGATCTTACGATGGGACTCGAAAGTAGCTTTCAAGAAATTAACCTTTTGCACCAAAGGTTAAACATTCTTGTAGCACCTCCAATGGAACCAGTCCTTCCACAACAGGACTGGAACTTGGCACTCGGGATTAACAACCCTACCGGGTGGGAAGACTTTCCCGCGGAACCTCCCATGGAACACCCACAAGAAATTCCAGCGGAAGTCGAGACTCCTCAAACTAATGCAAACGAGCCCTCTTTTCTCCTTCCAAGGGAGGTGGAGGAATGGCTCGCCGACATATGAGGAGAACCACACCCGGAAGAAGGAGTTTCTAAAAGCCTTATCTAACCAAGATCAATAGCTTCTTGGAAATTTTGCTAATTAAAATAAAACATAGGGCTAGAACTCCACGGCTTAATATTTATGTAATTTTTATTTTTAGTCTTTATGTAATGTTTCTCTATGTTTGCAATGATATGATGGTTTCTAAGATTGGTGGTTATTAATGAATAAAACATACTCATGGTGGTAATGGATGAAAAAGGGAACGAGAAAAATGGACCCATGCACGAAGAACAGAGCAACCCGACACAAATCTCCATCACAGAAGGCTCAACACGGGCCGTGCCCAACCAACACGGCCCCGTGCTGAGCCACCTGCAGAAAAACACCCAGTTCAGGTAACTGGACACGGGCCGTGTTCAGCGGACACGCCCCCGTGTCCAGGCTTCTGTCTTAACTCTTTAATTTCTGTTACTGGCACCTGACCACGGGGCCGTGCCCGGTCACCACGGGGCCGTGTCCAGGATGCCAGTAACATAAATCTTTGCTTTTTAACCCACTTTTACACATTCTAATCAACCGAAAATATTATTTTTGGGACACATTGAGGACAATGTGTAATTTAAGTGTGGGGGGATGCTAAAACCTTGAATTTTGCAAATCCTAATTACAAGCCTTACACAAAACTCTATTGGAACCGCTAAACACCCCAAATTTTTTCAAAAACTTTTCGTTTTTTTTACTATTTGCTTGTCTTGGTTTAATTTGGAAATAACAAGTTCTAAAAAGGTTATATTTTTACAAATTTACAACCGATAGCGTCGTGATAATAAAGAACCAATATAAGAAAATTACGAAACGGCATAACAAGTCTAGTTAAAAATTCGATTATATATACTTGATCACATTAAAAACCCATTCCCACAAAAAGTGAGTTTTGAGCCTTTATTGAGCATACAAATATACATCTTTAGACTAAATGCTCATTTTTCGTTTCTTGTGTGAATAGCCGCTTGGTTCTTACAACTCCAGAACTTGCCACGACGATACATTCCCGGTCCTTACCAACTTAAACCCAAGTAAGTAAGTGATGGAGGCATTAGGACTAACCATATTTTTCTTTCTACACCATTATTTTTCATTTTTTTTACCACCTACCCAAAATCCCCCTAGTTAGCCCCTTTGAGCCTAAACCTTTCATTTCATTACCCCAAAACCCCTTTTACCCACCAAAAAACCCTTTTTTTTTTATTTTTCACCCTTTATTTTAGTAACAAGCTCGTTTTTTCGTAAGCTCGCCATTTTATGTGATTTAAAAAAAAAAAGATGGTGAAGTCAAAAACAAACAAAAGCTATATAAAAGCTTGTTTGGAGAAATACTTCAAAATAAAAAGTCACAAAAAAACAAGGTATGTCATGAAAACCGACGCTTTTTACAATTTTCGCCCTTTTACTAACCACTAACCCAACCACCCACCTTTAACCCAAGCCTAACCCTTCACCCAAAAAAGTCCTCTGGATATTTACAAAGGTAAAAAGTTAAAAAGGAGGAGGATTGATTGCTTGGCAAGCCTATGGAAGGCGTAAGTTCCATGCCGCTCTCGAGTGATTCACTAAAAAATTACACCTTCGGCCGAGTGTTGAGTGATCTCCCGTGAGGTATGTGAACTTGTATATGAATGGAATTTTAATAAGGCATGCTATGCCCAAATAAGTAATTTATCTTATGAAACGTTCTAAATAAATCATAACGAATAGGATTGTAAATAAATAAAAATAAAACTTACAAAGATCTTGGATTCCCGTGTAACGCCCTGCGTTTTCAAACTTCCTACATTTAGAAACCTTACGTGAAATTCTAACTTTGGAAATCTTGTGTTCTTATAACCATTCTTTCATTGTAATCGTTGTAAAATACGGAACTTGCTTCGTAAATAAAACTTGTACATTACACTTTTTACCTAGTTAAATCATGTTTTATTTCATATTTCACCTTGTTACAAGTTAGGGGAAGCATTGTTGCACATTATTACACAACTTAACTAACAAAATTACTCATTATAATGTTTAAAAAAAATAAAAAAATAAAGAAATATGGCAGCCCCAATTCAGCAAAATTCAGCCCATATAGTTGGGTTTTGTGGGCTAGTTTCAAGGTGTAACCCCTTCTAAACACTTCCAAAGCCCAACCCATTGAAACCCTAATCCTTCCCCCTATAAATACCACTTATAACCAGCCTCCCTACCACTTTTGCAACCCTAAAAACTCACAAAACATCCACCAAACCGTAGCTGAAAGCAAGGGTTCGAGTAGATTGACACCCCTTCACGAAAATGAGCATAACTCACTCAATTCTTATCCGATTCACTCGATTCTTTTTCCTACTTGCTTGTATAATCATGGGGTTCGATTCCTAGACTTCTCCTTGGAGAAATCAGACCTGGAAATGCCCCGAAATAGTCCATAAACTTTCTGTTTGTTTTTATGTTCATCAAAAACTTGTTTAAACCTATGCAACTTGTGTCCAACACATCTCATACCTATGTCCTAATGCTTACAACTTATCCCATGGTTGGTTAAGCTTAAAAACAAGGTTGAGACATTTAAAATCAGAGGATTAAACCTCATAAACTTGGTGTTTTGTTTAGGGTTTTTAACCCACAAGTCATGTCAAACTTTGTCTTTGATACATGAGTGATTATGGAACAACTTGGGTTGTCCAAACATACAATCCTCACATGATTTGATGATTTCTCTTAGTTAGTGTGTATATTTCTTATTCTTTATTGTATGTTCATGACCCTCCTTGGTTGTTTTTTTTACATCAAGTGTAGTGGTGAACACATAGAGGTGCCTAAATGGAAGACTTGATCTTCCTACCTCCTACATGACTTCTATGACATTTAGAGGTACCAAAATGAAGATTTTAATCTTCTACCTCATGCTTGAACTATTGGACATACATTATATAACCTAAATATATTATTCGAATAATCGAATCTTTGATGATGAACTAGTGTTCATATGTCGGGGTACTAGATTACATCATCCTAGACTATGATAACTTGTCACGATTCTAATGGAACCTTGTTCCATGAAAACATCTAAACTCCTTCGAGTTTCCTAGTGTCAAGAACAAGCATCATATGTACTAAATGATTATTTTCCATGTTATTCTCATATCTTATTTTTATGTTGTTTTAAACACCGAATCTCGACTCTAAACATACTTGAACTTTAACCCTTATACATTCGGACTTTAAATCTCTACTCGTCAACAATTGGATAATCGGAAAACATATGCAAACTTTGTGAGTATACTCGTATTCCCCCTTTTTACTTTTATCACTTTTGGGGTGTAACATGTTTACCTATTGAAACTTACACATGAACTTTTGTCTAAACACATGAACATTCCTATAACATGCTTGTATATGTGATGGCTTGATACTTTAAATTTGGGTGATTCTTATGTGTAGAACTTATCATTAACTTCGTACGAGCCAAACCTTGACATATGTAGCGCTATAGGATTAACGACCCGCCTCTACTGAAACTTTGGTTATGTCATGAGCAAGTTGCGTTTTCTTGGTTTGATATGTTAGACACATGCCATATTTAATGTTTATCTTGAATCGCATGCTTGCTATGAGGGATTGTTCACACTTTTATCTTATGCTATGTATGTACCAAACTTGTATACTCGCCTTTGCTTTTGCATTGAATAGTATTTTTAAACATGTTACAGGTTGATGATGATGAAATGAAAGAGGTAGCACGATGCCTAGATACACACTTTAGACGTTAGATTTAAATATGTTGTATCGAATTTTGGTTATGTTGGTTTGTTATTTTGATTAAACTTGTTGTTATTTGGGATCTTGTATTGATGACTACTTGAAGTTTGGAAATGAAATTTGGATTATTAAATTATTGTCACAAATAGCGTTATGATGTCTCGAGCAATCTTCACACTTCGTCTCATCCCGATGTTTCCGCCATTGGTTGGGGTGTGACAGATTGGTATCAGAGCCATAACTATAGGGAATTAGGAAAAGTAGGAATGCTTTCACCTAGTCTATAGTTTTAGAGCCTTATTCGTATGCTTTGCTTGGACTACTACATGATACCTTATTTGTTACTTATTTATGCTCTTTTAAACATGTATGTTACTCATGTGTAATATTTGACATGTTATTCGTACGCATTAAAGCTTGTTCTATTATGTGTTAACACTTGTTTTATCATTTTCATTATTTAAGTACCATTCTTAATATGCTTTCTTATGTGTTTATACTTGCTTGTGTATTTCCTTCAACACACACTTCCCTCATGCATTTTACTCGATTATTCTAAATCCGACAACACTCATATTGTACAAATGAGACGAATTCACCAAAATAGGCGTGAAATCCACAATTTAGTGAACGACTCTCAATCTATCTATTCTTCTTTTTACACGAGATATCGCCATTGAGCTAGGAGTGAAATCCACATCTAAATGGCAAATCTCAAATTTCAAATTCTAGTGGACCCTCGTCAACATGTCGAAATTTAAATTTTGACCCGACGAGTACCAACCACACTTAGGATACGAAATCGTCAAGATAGGGGTGAAACCCGCACCTTGTCGACTAGTTCCACTCCTTGATTTTTTTCATAAATCCCGCCAAGTCTCGAAATTTCGATTGATTTGGGACATGTAGTAACCGGAAGGGTAAATACCGTTAACCGACTTGTCGGCGAGAGTATTTTACCTATTAGGCCAAAGCATGCTCCTTAAATTCAAAAGACTTTTCGACCACTTTGGTTAGTCAAAGTTCCATTTGGAACACTCCAAACTTTGGTCAAACATGTGTTTCTATTGTTCATTTTATACGATGCAATCTTTCAACCTCGAGTTTACCTTTGATTTCTCTTTTCACACGCACAACATATCGAACCTTTTCGATACATTTATATATGCATGATTTTCATATAATTTAAATTCATATTCCTTGTAACAACTAGTGGAGAGGTATCATCGAGATTGGAGTGACTTCCTTACCTTGACGATTGACTCCACCCCTCTTCCCTTAAAACGACCTCACCAACGAGTTAGGGGTGATTCCCTTACTTAGGTGACCGTTACCCAAAACTTCTCTTTCAAAATATTTTATTATGCAAACCCGATCATGTTTTATACCTAAATCATTTATCATTATTCAAAATACCTACTTATACCGATTTCAAAATACATTGTTTATCAAACGTACTTCTTATTCTACCATCCATTTTCACTCAAATCATATACACGAGATTCTTAATCATGTCTTTACCGTTTTACTACATGAATTTCCAAACCTTACGAAATGCTACCTATCAATTTAATCGGTCTAATGAATCTCTTGCCCATGAACTTCACATCTGATTTATTAACTGAAACACGTTCACATTATATCATCATACTATAGACTTCCACTCTTAATCGAAATCAAACCAACCTTTCTTAATTGCTTATAAGATCTTATAGATATTATAAGATCGTCTTACCAAAGACTCTTTTCAACATCAACAAATCATTTGACAAAACCCTTTACAATAAACACTAAGTCTTTTGCTTATTCTTTTTTTTAAAGATCAACGTTTTTACAAGAACCTTCTAAATTCAAAATTTCTTATTTTGATGCAAATGAAGCAAACTTGTTATTTTCGAAGGCCTTTTTCCTACACTACTTAGTACAAATTTCCTAAACATGTGGGCAAGAAGACTTCATGGGGACCGACAATCTTCAACTTACGTAAGTTTTTTCCTTTTAAACAAAAGTAGCATTTCCATTCATTACAAAATACGTCATGCATAACCAATAAGTACTTTATGTTCACTTACATTTACAAACTACATTCTATCTTCCAAGCCAAACTCAATCTATTTTGATTCGATAAACTCGACGTTTTGCTTAAACCACTATACATGTAAATCATCATACACGTTTTAATTGATACCTCGCGACGAAGTCGCTTAGGTCATTCGTTATATATATTCAAATTTCTCGAGCGCTTTATATGTCCCAATTTCGTTACGCTTCAACATACACTATATACGTAATTTTTTTTCGTACTCATACTTACACTCATATGTTTTATGCTTATACTTATACTCATACTACTCCCACGTTTTATGTTTATACTCATACTTACGTGCATATTCATACTTAAACATATGCTTATGCTCATACATTCATTCATACTCATGATTCATACATCCGTACCCGTACGCGAGCGTAATCCAAGGGATACGCTTACGTGGGTCCCATACATACTTAAGCATGGACTTGCTTATATACTATATTCTTATACGTACACATTCTTATTTTCAAATTCATGTATACCTTGATTCATACATAACTAGTACAAGCTATGTGGATCGTGCGACGATCAGTATAATCGCGGGTGCACACGGGATTATAGTGATAGGCGTATGAGAACCATAGAGTGTACTACTGTGTATGGTAAGACACGGAACGTAACATGACCCCGAGTAACGAAACGGACGTAATGTGGTTAAAACATGGTGGATACGCCGCTGGTACTTCCTATATATAAGTGTTTTCACCATGTTACCAAACTTTCGTAAAACGTGCCATGAGAAATTCAGTGTGTTGCAGACCTTTTGGACCTAATACAACTTCACGCAACTCACAAACGCATTATATCCGATTATTCATGACGAGACTTCATCCTTAACACACTACGTTCATCTATCCAACACTTATGCTATTCACATACTTGTACTCTTTAAGAGCCATTCGTTCATTCTATACTCGTATTATTTTATACAAAACTCGTTCGCAATCCAGCTTGTTTAAACATTTGAGTCCTAACTTACCTCATTACCTATAAAATAGCCTCCCTATTCTTGATTCTTGTGTAACTATACTTAGTATCTCTCTATTGCTTTATTTAAAGTAACAAACCTTTTCGTCCCTCTCAATAAACAGGTTTTACGAAAGTATGATTTTTTTTTATACTATCCTTAAAAACTTCCCCTTGCAAATCTACCTTGATGTTCTCCAAAATTTGGTACTTTTCAAAACTTTCAAACTTCCCAAGTTTCAATTCTTAATGATCACCTTTATGCCAAAAACTCTTTCAAGCCTTCCTCTTGAATAAATTTCGGGACGAAATTTCCTAAAGGAGGGGAGACTGTAACGCCCTGCGTTTTCAAACTTCCTACATTTAGAAACCTTACGTGAAATTCTAACTTTGGAAATCTTGTGTTCTTATAACCATTCTTTCATTGTAATCGTTGTAAAATACGGAACTTGCTTCGTAAATAAAACTTGTACATTACACTTTTTACCTAGTTAAATCATGTTTTATTTCATATTTCACCTTGTTACAAGTTAGGGGAAGCATTGTTGCACATTATTACACAACTTAACTAACAAAATTACTCATTATAATGTTTAAAAAAAATAAAAAAATAAAGAAATATGGCAGCCCCAATTCAGCAAAATTCAGCCCATATAGTTGGGTTTTGTGGGCTAGTTTCAAGGTGTAACCCCTTCTAAACACTTCCAAAGCCCAACCCATTGAAACCCTAATCCTTCCCCCTATAAATACCACTTATAACCAGCCTCCCTACCACTTTTGCAACCCTAAAAACTCACAAAACATCCACCAAACCGTAGCTGAAAGCAAGGGTTCGAGTAGATTGACACCCCTTCACGAAAATGAGCATAACTCACTCAATTCTTATCCGATTCACTCGATTCTTTTTCCTACTTGCTTGTATAATCATGGGGTTCGATTCCTAGACTTCTCCTTGGAGAAATCAGACCTGGAAATGCCCCGAAATAGTCCATAAACTTTCTGTTTGTTTTTATGTTCATCAAAAACTTGTTTAAACCTATGCAACTTGTGTCCAACACATCTCATACCTATGTCCTAATGCTTACAACTTATCCCATGGTTGGTTAAGCTTAAAAACAAGGTTGAGACATTTAAAATCAGAGGATTAAACCTCATAAACTTGGTGTTTTGTTTAGGGTTTTTAACCCACAAGTCATGTCAAACTTTGTCTTTGATACATGAGTGATTATGGAACAACTTGGGTTGTCCAAACATACAATCCTCACATGATTTGATGATTTCTCTTAGTTAGTGTGTATATTTCTTATTCTTTATTGTATGTTCATGACCCTCCTTGGTTGTTTTTTTTACATCAAGTGTAGTGGTGAACACATAGAGGTGCCTAAATGGAAGACTTGATCTTCCTACCTCCTACATGACTTCTATGACATTTAGAGGTACCAAAATGAAGATTTTAATCTTCTACCTCATGCTTGAACTATTGGACATACATTATATAACCTAAATATATTATTCGAATAATCGAATCTTTGATGATGAACTAGTGTTCATATGTCGGGGTACTAGATTACATCATCCTAGACTATGATAACTTGTCACGATTCTAATGGAACCTTGTTCCATGAAAACATCTAAACTCCTTCGAGTTTCCTAGTGTCAAGAACAAGCATCATATGTACTAAATGATTATTTTCCATGTTATTCTCATATCTTATTTTTATGTTGTTTTAAACACCGAATCTCGACTCTAAACATACTTGAACTTTAACCCTTATACATTCGGACTTTAAATCTCTACTCGTCAACAATTGGATAATCGGAAAACATATGCAAACTTTGTGAGTATACTCGTATTCCCCCTTTTTACTTTTATCACTTTTGGGGTGTAACATGTTTACCTATTGAAACTTACACATGAACTTTTGTCTAAACACATGAACATTCCTATAACATGCTTGTATATGTGATGGCTTGATACTTTAAATTTGGGTGATTCTTATGTGTAGAACTTATCATTAACTTCGTACGAGCCAAACCTTGACATATGTAGCGCTATAGGATTAACGACCCGCCTCTACTGAAACTTTGGTTATGTCATGAGCAAGTTGCGTTTTCTTGGTTTGATATGTTAGACACATGCCATATTTAATGTTTATCTTGAATCGCATGCTTGCTATGAGGGATTGTTCACACTTTTATCTTATGCTATGTATGTACCAAACTTGTATACTCGCCTTTGCTTTTGCATTGAATAGTATTTTTAAACATGTTACAGGTTGATGATGATGAAATGAAAGAGGTAGCACGATGCCTAGATACACACTTTAGACGTTAGATTTAAATATGTTGTATCGAATTTTGGTTATGTTGGTTTGTTATTTTGATTAAACTTGTTGTTATTTGGGATCTTGTATTGATGACTACTTGAAGTTTGGAAATGAAATTTGGATTATTAAATTATTGTCACAAATAGCGTTATGATGTCTCGAGCAATCTTCACACTTCGTCTCATCCCGATGTTTCCGCCATTGGTTGGGGTGTGACATCCCGACACTCTAGGACAAGCCCAAAAACTTTCTCTTCTACCATTCCATTTGGGAGTGTAAGCCACATTTAAAGAGTTTTGCTTGAGGACAAGCAAAAGTTCAAGTGTGGGGGTATTTGATGTGTGTAAAATGCAACATATAAAACACATCAATTAAGGCATAAAACTAACCCTTTTTAAGTACTAATGTTGGAAAAAGAGTGTTTTTGTCTTTCTTTTGTATTTTCAGGATGAAATGAGCTCAAATTCACAAAAGAAGCAAAAAGACAACTAATTCTAGCATAAATACAAGAAAAGGAATAAAAGTAGACTGCCCGGACCCTCAACGGCATCCTCCAAGGCAAAGAAGAGAAAGCAGAAGACTGAACACGCCCCGTGTCCAGCGGACACGGGGCCGTGCCCAAGAAGCAGCATAAAATACAAACCTATAGAAGCTTCTATTGCCCACCACGGGGCCGTGTCCAGCGGACACGGGGGCGTGGTGAAAGTACAGCAGGCGCATTAATTGTAATTGCGAATTACAATTAATGAGGAGAGAGAGTGTCAGACGGGCACGGGGGCGTGTCTAGCGAACACGGGGCCGTGCCCAGCCTTCTGTTCAGCCTATAAATAGGAGTGCTTGGTTTCATTCCATCTCATCCCTTGGCACACCACCTCTCTCACACTTCATCCACCACCCACCACCACCATAACACCATCATCCACCACCATCATCCATTGTCCATCGTAGAGTGTGTGAGTCGTCTCGGGATCCAAGGTTGATCGTAAGAGTTCTTGACAATCAAGGCCATGTTTGCCTAAGTCTCTTACATCACTTGGTGAAGACAAGTGTTTAGTATAATACTTTTTATTTTTAATCTTTTGCACTTTTTATTTGGTTTTGTATTAATGACTTTAATAACTAGTTACTTATGTTGAAGGTGATCTTTCCTTATCGTTTGTCCGTGGTGTCTTGGCGTTATTTTACTGTCTATATAAAATAAAAGATTTTCACCATTCATATCTCCACGGTCTATATGGAGGTATGTTGGCTACCTGGTCGGGGGTTAAGGGAACGGTTTGGTAAAGGTCTTGCCCTTGTTCAGCGTTTAGAGGTCCTGCTTGGGACCTGGGTCAAATTTAGTAGGATCTCCTTCAATGCCCATAGGTATTGGATGGCGGGGATCCAAACTCTTTGACCCCCTCATAAGTTAACTACTATTAATACTATAGCCTGGCTATTTAGGACTGTATCCCTGCTGACTCAGACTACTTAGCCGAGGGTAACGTCACCGCCAAAAGCGGGGCCTACCACAATTTGCATTAATAACTTAATTCATTATCTTTCAATAATCCGACCCTTTAGGATTGTATCCTTGCTGACTCAAACTACTGGGTTGAGGGTAACGTCGCCTTCAAAAGAGGGGCCTACTACAATAACTAAGATAATCTCTTAAACAAGTGCAAAAGTGCGAAAATAATCAAAGGTTATACTAATACACGTGTCAGATCCAAGTGATTCATCTTGTCTATCTGTTTTTATTTTATTTTATTTTTCAGCATTTAGTTAGTTTTTATTTTCTTAGATTAAAACATTTTTCTTACTTTTTGATTTGATTAGACGTTGAGGATAAACCGGTATTAAAAGCTCTTGTGTCCTTGGACGACCTCGGTATCTTACCAACACTATACTACGTCCACGATGGGTGCACTTGCCCATATATGTGTTTAGTGTTAGTAAATATCGTGTTTTTATAAATTTAAAACTTGGCTAAAAGTGTAAAAAGGGCTTAAATATACATCTAAAATATATCGCACTACACACGCATCAAGCTGAACTCGATAATCGAGGAACTGCGAATGAATTACTCTGTTTTACAGGACAAATTCACGAAAGAAGAGGCCGAGAAGTTGGTATGATTCGAATCTTCATTGAATGCAAGTATCTGCTTAGTGATTACTGATATGGTTGATCTTGATTTCAGGCTGCAATTGAAGCCTTTTTTTTTTGAAACGTACAATTGAAGCCTTAGTGGCCGAGAAGAATTCCAGGATGACAGCCGAAAGATCGCAGGCAGCCCTCACTGAAGATCTTGAAAAAGCTTTAAGAGATAATTCGAGCTCGAATCAGAAGGTTATCAGAAATGGATCTTGGATTTTTAATGATTTAAACTATGGCCAATAATCCATACCGGCAATTTGACCAATGAGTTTCAAACTTTCAGTTTCGTTTCCAAGGGCGATCCCGCTGGTACAATCGTCATATTTTACACTCGATTTCTGCTTACAAGGAATGAATGTTTCCCCTTTACGCTCATGAGCGGATTCGAGTAAATATCACTGGGATTGCTCTTGGAATTAATGTGCTTCCAGGCTCCATCCTCATAATCTTCTCATGCTTCAACCTCAACTTAAGCAAATTCAGGAGGAAGAGTGGAGTATCTTCCAGGCTTCCAAGGACCCCTCCCTTACAGCCATAAATATAAACACACACCTTGATTTTAACATGAAATTGCAACTCGAAGGCACATTCATTATTATTGAACTAAACCAACTTTGATAAACCATAAAAAGAAACATTCGAATAACCAAAATGTATGGAAATATGATGTTACATGTAAAAAGATTAATTCATACGTTATTTCATTTCGTTGCATTTTCCTTCTTTAGTCATGTATTTGAGTTGCAAATCGTTTGTAAATACTTCTATCTTAGGTAGTTATTTCAATGAAATGATGTCTCCATTAGAGATTTTTGAAGGACAATTTCAATTCGATAATTTGTGATACAATACTAATTAGCGGTTTACTTGGGCATTTTTAGTGTACGCTTTCTTAGAATTAATATTACTAATAAATACTATATTGAATTATTTATTTATATATATTAATAATAAATACTATGTTGATTTATTTTATATATTAAATTATTATCGAGATAATTCTTTTTAACCAAGGGCATTGAATCTCATTTATTTATTGTTTCAACAAAACTATTATTTGTTAATGGTAAAAAAAAGAAGGCACCTCTTCAATAATTAAGACATACCTCAACCAAAGTATAGTTGTTTTATATACGCTTCTAAATATGATAAGTTTTATAATTTCAAAATATGAATAAAAAATCGGGTTAAACGGGTCATGTGTTCGGATTCACATGTCTGAAGCAAATTTAAGGAGTGTGTCAAATTAATAAATCATTCGACCGGTTACTCTATAAGAGATAAAACTTATTCTAAATTAATAAATCTTTTTTTTTTCAGGTGGAAAAGTGAGTCCCGCTAGAAAGTGGTCATAATCTTGATGTTACGGACCTAAAAGTGCAAATATAATCCGTTGAGGTTTTCTTGGAGCTCACAAAAAAGTTTTAAGTTGTGTGCAAAATTATCATTTTGCCTTTAGCTCGGCTTTATCGGTGTTAATGTTAAAAAGTGTCGGCCAATAACAATCGTATCAATTGTTGCACTTTTATAGACATGCATATAGTGACAACTTCATGGCTTTGTTGAGAGTAATTTTAGCATGGCTTTGTTGAGAGTAATTTTAGCATGGATTCCATGAAAGATTTTGAGTGTTGGTTTCATAGAGTATATTAAAAGTTTGGTTAAATTTGCAGTTGAGTGTTAGGAGCGTGAATAATCTATGACTCAAAGAGATGCTGGTAGATTTCCAAGATATATAAAATGGGAGAAATGTCGTAGTATGCATAATGGTTAAGGTTCGAGGGGATGAATTTTGCAGTTTAATTTGGTTGCAAATGTGTAGGGTTAATGTGTTATGTTTTGTACGGTAGGTGTCATTGGTGTTGTGTTGTATTGGATATTATGGTTTGGGATTGGTTCTTAGCGACTTGCTAAGAATTGGTCTGGTGATGGTGTTGAATAGAAGTTCATTTTGTCTGACCAAAAAAGTTAATGTGTGTTTTTACATCTAAGTTCATTGAAAGAGAACATTAATCTTTCTTTTTTTTTGTTTTTAGTTTCTTTGTTACTCACCTGGATCTTTGTTAGATTTAGTCATCAAACATGTTTTTAAAATATGGAAGGTATTTTTTTTAAAAGAGGAATCTGTTGGTTTATTTGTTATTTAAAACGATTGTATTTAGATTTCGGTTTATTGTTTTCAAACGATTAAACATGTTTGTTATTTATTTGTTATTTAAAAGATGTTCCCTTTCTTTATAATACATTTTTAATAAACCTTAAAAAAATGTGTATCCATTCGTGGTTTAATAAAATCTGGTATGTAAATTTTCTAAAAACCACCCATGTTTTTACACGGGGTTATATGGGTCTTAGCATGAAGAGATATCAGGCTATAAATCATACAAAAAAAAATACATTTATAGATATAGATTTTTTTAACACAACCCATAACCCGTGAATTTAAATGCTAATTAATAAGAGTACTTTATAGAAGTTGTTTCGTGCTTTGGACAATGCACAATATGTGCACATCTCTTAAAATATTTTCGCTAGCGATTCGGTACCGACTTTGACGTTTTTGGTATCGGTTTGGTACCGGTTTTTTACATTCAAATACTAATACTGGTACCGGTGCCCGTTTTTGACAAGAGGCCTTATATGAATATGAAGCTTTATAAAAAGAAACTACGCAGGTCTCAGTGTTATTATATGTTTCTTTTCTTCGGTATTATATATATGAGATTTATGTAACGTTGTCTTTATGTTTATGTTTCTCAGGTTGGTTCAACTGCTGATATACTCAAAGGATGCTGCAATAATAGAACATGAAAAAACTAAAAATACGGGTATTGTGTATGAACATGGTTTAGTCATTAATTAAACGGTGTTTTATATCGTGTGTGACTAGCAAAAAAATGTTGTTGACCAACCAATGTATCTAACTTCCTTCATATGGTTGACTTTTTTTTTGCCTCGGATCAGCAAGAAGTAGGCCGCGCTCAAGAAGCGGTTTGATGGACTCACCAGCGACAAGAAAGCCTTTCTTCCACAATCACTGATCGTGCATTGGTAATACATTTTTGTTGGCAATTTCGAGTTTTATTATTAATCTTTGGTTTAATTCATTAATGATTTTGTAAAAAAATTTTAATATGGCAGGGATGAGAAACTACAGCACGTATTTTATTTGTTTGGAGTATTGAAGAAATAGAGTGCTAAAGGGCATTAGAATGTGAGAAATAGACTAATAGAGTGCCAAAGGGCATCAAAATATGATACTAAAGTTTACAAGTCTTCTTTTGACAGTACAAAGCCTTCCGAAACACAAGTATTAAAAATGGTCAGAAAAAGGATCCGTAGAGGATCATCCACAAGTTTTAAGTTTTATTTTACATGATTTATAATATATAAAAGGTAAGATTACGTATAATCTATACTAAATTTCATATCACAAGGTGGCAAGGCCGAGCAAAGTGATGCGAACAAGGTCTCTTAGAAAGTGACAGGTGTCAATATTTTGGGTAAAGAAGTTAGAGGGGTTATTTCTGGTGACTCGGGAACTGGGCTAGAGCTTAAGAAGTCTCCTGCATCTTCCAACATGAGTAGTCTTGTGCTTCAAGTGCGTGTTTCATTTTTTTATGGCGTGTTCAAGAAGAGGCAGAGGATATTATGTGATTTGATGTAATTTGTTTATGGTTGGGGATCTAAATTTCTTGGTGGGATGGTAACTTTGACTCATAGAAGTCTATGGAATACAAGGATGTCAACATGAGTTCTTTTGTTTTTGTTTTCATATATGTTGTGGTTTAATTTGGATATTTTTTCTAGATAGTTTGGTGCTTTAATAATCTTCTTATGAACACACTTGAGATCATACATTTGGATTATGTAACGAAAATTCATTGCGTAATGTAGTTTATACCCTTTTAAATTGATTTTTATTTGCTATTGTTTTTTTTGTTACATATATAATATAATGTTGTCATTTGGGTCTATTTGATGACGAAATCGTTTTCATACTGTTTTATCTTTAATTTTATTTTAAAACATATGACATATGAATATATTTCGCAACCCAAATGAGTTGAAGCTATGATCAAAGTTGATTGTTCTTACTCAAGCACAAGTTATGTCTCTCCCTCGACGTGTCTATATAGAATCATACAAAAAAAATACTTTTATAGATATAGATTTTTTAACACAATCCATAACCCGTGAAGCTCATGGGCATATAACCTAGACTTTCCTAATAATTTTGCTTTCATAACTCGATGTTTTTTAACTCAACGGTCTTAAAGTATCCGGCTTACCTAATCATAGGCTAGCACTAAAAGTAGGCGTGCCGGTGATGCTCTTACGTAACATTGACCAACAAAATGGTCTTTGCAATGGTACACGACTACAGGTCAAAAAAATGTATAACCGTGTAATAGAAGCCGAGATAATATCCGGAGGGAACATAGGCACTCGCACTTATATACCAAGGATTAGTTTGATACCTTCTGATAAAAAAATTCCTTTTGAGTTTCAAAGGAGACAATTTCCGTTGGCTGTTTGTTTCGCAATGACTATTAACAAGAGTCAGGGACAATCACTGTCTAGAGTTGGTCTGTATCTGAAACAGCCAGTTTTCACCCATGGTCAGCTGTATGTTGCTTTATCGAGAGTTAAAACCAGACAAGGAGTTAAACTTCTGATTTTGGACAATGACGGCAAACCTACTAATAAAACGATAAATGTAGTTTACAAAGAAGTATTTCGTGACTTGTGATCTCCATGTACTCATTCATCGTTCGATCATTCATTCCATGTAACTGTTCCCTAAAAATCATAATAACATTTTTTTGAAGTCATTTAATGTTTATTTTTTGTTGTTTTTTAATCAATTTTGTTAATGTAATACAAAACATGTATACTCATACACACACTTAAATATTAACCTAAAATTCTACATAAATAAACAGTACGTTCACTTATAATTCGCTATCCATTATCTTCCATAAACACAATATTACACAAATTTGCATCATCATGTATCTCGAGATATTACATTATTTGTCTCATTGTAGTTTACTAATTTATTATTACTTGAACGGTTATTTAATTCAAACGATTACTTCAATAAATTAAACTTATTCATTTGTGTTTTAGTCCACCCGCGAACCTCGCGGGTTCTTAAACTAGTGTTAACTAAAAGAGAATAACGACATATAAATGTCTATATATTTTTATTAATTATTATTATTGTATTATATATTTTTTATCTAAATGTCGGTGCGTTTTTTTTATTCCATCCCTCATTTTTTAATTACTTTCACCTCTGGTTTGAACAATAACGGAAACGTCCTCCCAGAGTTCCTTGCATGCATGCATTACTTGTAACATGCGCAAGTAACACACCCGTGTAACAAAGAAAACGAATATGACAAAGAAAAACAAAGCACTTACAGATAATCACGCAAATAATCAATATTTCAAAATTTGGACCGACTACTAATAACAAGGTACGAAGTTTCTTTAAAACGCTTAGTTGTGTGTCCATTTTTGTTAAAATAACAAAATTTAACTCAAGTGAACATATATTACGACTGGGTAGGGTTATTGTAAAAAGGGTGTGTTTTGTGAGAAGTGTAGGAAGAAATCTACACCATTTGATCTATAATCTAATGATTGAGATTAAAATGGCAAAACTGTAAATAGTGTTTACCACTAAAATAAATAATTTTCTAGATTAAGTATATAAATTTAACATTTTTAAATTTAGAAACCCACATGCAATGCACATGCAAATTCCCCCTTCTTTTTAAACGTCAATAACTTTTTACACATAACTCTTCTTAAAAAAATTACAGCATAATAATGAGTGTCCTTTTATCTTTAATATGAGTACACATAATGTTATACTTATATAAAGAAAAAAATTATGTTTCGATTGGATGTTTTAGTCCATGGTGTTTTGTCTATGTTCATACAATGGTGTTTTAATTGTATTGTGATTCAAGGCGTTGTGTTTACAGTAAAACACCATGAACGTATATAAGACACCATAACATTGGAAATAATGAATTATGATTCAAGTCATGGTGTTTTAACATCTAGACTCTGTAACATTGTATTGTGATTACAGACATGGTGTTTTAACATTTGGAATAGCAATAGAATCATTCTAGATGTTAAAACACCACGATTGTATTATGATTCAATTCATGATGTTTTGGGAATTTGTATGGTATTTTATACCTGCAAAAATAACAAAAATCATTCCAGATGTTAGAACACCATGGTTGTATTACGATTCAAGTTGTGGTGTTTTTCTGATATTCGTATGGTGTTTTATATGAACTGATGATTCAAAAAAATACGAACCGTAATTTCCTTCGATCTCTATGAATCAGACAATAATGATTTATAAAATATCTGAGTTGGTGTATAAAACTGAATTCTTAAATCTTTGTAAAAAAATAAAATTATATCACTAACCTAAAATAACTCACTGGAGGTGACAAAGATTATTTTATCAATTAATTAAACTTTAAAGTAAATTACATTATTGTCCTTTTTAATTAATTAAATTGAAGGACACATGTCAACACCATATTATTTCCTATACTTGTCACACTATTAACCCTTTTTACAGGATCCTTAATCTATTACGACCCTCTGTTTATAAAAGTTAGGTATTACTTAAGTAAATATTATGATACCCCTAGATCTAAAAAAATTATATTGAGATCTCATGAACTTTTCTTTTAGATCCGCCACTAAATAAAGTCTTGAATGTATTTGGAAACATTTGTTTTACAAAACTCATTTTGAATTTATACGACTATGTATTATAAATATCATACTTTTTAAGGGTGGTGCTAAATACACCATTTTTTACTAGACTATCCCTCCCTAAACTTTCACATCATTACTATTCAAACCTTTTTGTTTTTATAATATCTTTTTTAGCCTTTTTGTTATTTTATTTTTGTTATTAGAGAGGCCGGGGTGGTTCCATTATTGTATAACGGAATGATGTATAACGAGTGATGGGCCACCGCCGCTATAAACATTAACGCGTTATATTTTCGGCGAAATCCATTTTCGTTATTTTCTTCACGCGTGATGGTTTTTTTTTTAGTGTAATTGTTGGTTGGGGGAAATTGTTGGGTGTGATGGTGAGTGATTACCACCCCTACTAAAAAAGGTTGTGAGTGATGGAAAAATGGTTGATGACATGGCGGAACTTGATTGGTGCTTGTGAGTGATAGAATTCTATCACTAGTGACCACCCCCCATCCCCTTACTAGTATTTGTATTCTGAAACATTTTTTTAACTTAAAAAGAAAAGTGTTTTTTATTAAAAAACAAATGTTTTAATTTGAAGTCAATTTAATTTAATTTGTTTTGCTCCGGATATGTGCCCGTTTAAGTTTCTATTCTAAAACACTGGTTGAACTTTTAGTTTAATAAAATTATTATACTCTTTATTTATTTATTCATTGACACACACATCTTCCTATACTAATAAATGAAAATCTTTTTGTACACGTGTCACTCTCTGGTGACTTCTCTCTTTTAATAATAGTATTACTTATTAATTTTATACACAAAATATAATATAATATTAATTAATATAGTTAGAGATAAACGTCTAAATTCAAATTTATTTAACAATTATCTATAACAAATATAAATGTATTAAATAATATAATAAGTATAATATTATTTAATATAGTTAGAGATCAAACGTATAATTTCAAATTTAATTAATAGTAAATTACTTTTTAAGTACCTATGTTTTAGTGGATTTAACCACTTGAATCCAAAATTAAAAGGTTTAACACCTTGAGTCACACCCTGTGTAAAAAATTCAAAAAAACCTTTTGTAAGGTTGAGTTTTCTAAGTTCTCACAACTCGTAAAAGTTTTCATTTTACCCTGACCATATGTATTTGTTAAGATAAAATATATTAGACCATATCTTCCTATACTAATAAATGAAAATCTTTTTGTACACGTGTCACTCTTTGGTGTCTCCTGCCTTTTAATAATAGTATTACATATTAATTTTTATACACAAAACATAATATAATATTAATTAATATAGTTAAAGATAAACGTATAAATTCAAATTTAATTAATAATTATCTATAACAAATATAAATGTATCAAATAATATAATAAGTATTATATTAATTAATATAGTTAGAGATAAACGTATAAATTCAAATTTAATTAATAATTATCTATAACAAATATAAATCTATCAAATAATATAATAAGTATAATAGTAATTAACATAGTTAGAGATGAACGTATAAATTCAAATTTAATTAATAATTATCTATAAGAAATATAAATGTATCAAATAATATAATAAGTATAATAGTATTTAATATAGTTAGAGATCAAACCTATAATTTCAAATTTTATTAATAGTAAATTACTTTTTGAGTCGCTATATTTTAGTGGTTTTAACAACTTGAATCCAAAATCAAAAAGTTTAATGCACTGGGTCTCTAACCGCTCATTCATACCCTCTGTAAAAAAATTCAAAAAAACTTTTTATAATGTTGAGTTCTTTAAGTTCTCACAAGTCATAGAAGTTTTCATTTTACCCTAACCACATATATTTGTTAAGATAAAATATATTATTTGGATATAAACAATAATTACTAATAAAGTATCAAATCACATGTACAAGTAACGAAAATATAACTGTTCTTTTGTTTTACTAATTTTTCTAAATAAGTCATTTCATTAATAAGGATTATATACAAGTTTATAATTTACATTTTTCATCATTCAACCCGTGTAATACACGGGGTTGTAAGCTAGTGGTTTAATAAATTAATATAAGCTAGGGCTGTAAATGGTTTTTTCCTAAAAAAGGAAAACCTTTTTGTATTTTTAATATATAAAACTGTTAATCATTTCATAAAAACATTTTATATATAATAATAATATTAAGATAAAAAAAGGTAAGACAACTAAAATATCTATATATAATCAAAAATTTAGTTGCATGTTCTGTTTTAAAGTCAAAATTTATGATGTTATAAATTCAACAATTAAAACAATATTGATTAAAAAATATATTCCAAAATCATAATCTAAAAGTTTACAAATAATGAAATAGAGGTAAATTAGAAGTCTTTAAGTTAAAAAATATTAAATGGAATTCAAAGAGAAGTAATTTACCTATTTAACTTTAACATTAATCCCTGTTTACCCTTTTTTCTCAATAACTCCTTGGAAACTAAAGAGTTTCCTACAACTTGCAATTGCAATTGAATCGTTTACTTTTAATTAAAATTTATTTATTTATCAATTTATCAACTGTTATTTACTTCCTTTTCACATTCGCATTCACATAACACTACGTCTACAAAGTTAGATACATCCAGGGTTAAAGAAAGAGAGAGAGAGAGAGAGAGGGGCCTGGAGAGAGAGTGGACGGTCGCCGGCTACATTACCCGGTGATCATCTGTTACTCAGGAGATGACGACGAGGGTGATGGGGGTAACATCACCGCTCAAGGGTGACATATAGTGACGATGGTGACGGTAGTTCGCCGGTGGTCAGCAGCCACATCTTTGAGTGACGACTAGGGTTCCGAAGAACGAACCGGGTGATGTGATGGGGTAACGACTTCAGTCAAGGTAAGGTAACGGAGGATCGAAGGTGGTATACGAAGTGTCATCCGCATCTTCCGCCTGCTCTTCTCCTCTACTCCTCCGGCAAGGGACTCCTTATCACTTTTCGAGGTGCGGTTGCTCTATTCCCTGCTATTTCTCTCAACTGGTATGTTTTTTTTCTTTTGTCGTTATCTGATTTAGAGCTTCATACGTCTTTAATAATTGGATGGTTATAAAAAAGTTTCAGACAAATATATGTATTGAATATGGTTATATGCAATTCCTTTAACTGTTTTATGTATTTTGGAATGTTACTTTGATGAGCAATTACGGACCATCTGAAAGATAAAGAAAGGGTTCCGGCCACGATTCTGACCGAATGTCGCTTATATGGAGATAGTCGTGCACGATTAGTTGGTTTGTTTGTTTAAATACTCATATACATCTCGCCTCTGATTGGGTTCAGATCTTTTTTATTCATGTTATAGGTCTGATTGCAAGGGTTTTTTCTTTTCGTATTCTGATTTGGTTCAGGTACGTTTTTATTTCCAGTTTGTTTAGTCGCATTATTTTGAGTTTTGATGTAGAAAGAGTTCGTGGAAATAATAACATATTCGGTAGTGTTACAAATGGATATTTTGCTTTCACTGAGGAACACCAGTAACCGTGTGGATACAGGTGCATTGTCTCCGTTTCAGTTCAGCTATTTGAGAAATGTGAGTTTCATACTTTCATTGGTTTTCATTTTATTTGATGTATATGAATAAGAATGCATAATCATAATGTTTTAGTTACTAAATTTGTGGTCTCTTTGTTCTAATTGTGGAAGAATTGTTGTGCTCTGCTATTTCTGGTCTAATTTCTTCTTAATTAGTTGTCTTTTTCCTTGCCTGCAGAGGAAATCATTATCTGAGTTTTGGCGGGATTGTCGTATTATGAGTATATATTTTAGCTTATTTAATGGTTTGTTTATTTTGTGTTGATTTATTTCATGATTTCATCCTGTTTGTGGCCTTTTAATGAATGAGAGCTTTTTTGTTGAATGTGTTAATGAATGACAAAGAAGATTGTTACTAACAGATCTTTTCATTTTTTTTGAAGCTGGCTGATAATTCAAAGGAGCATAATTGCATGCCTTATGAACATTATACCGCAACATTACTTGCAGTATGTTCATGTTATCAGTATATTTGTATTCTATCTTCAAGAAATACAAGCAACTAACTTCGCTTACCATTATGTTCATCATTTGTAAACTGGCTTAAAATAATCAGCAAAAAGGCCTTGAAGGAGAACCCACAAATAGGAGTTTAACTCACACTTCATGGGTATCTCATCAAGCAAAGGTCGTGAAAGGCAAGGATGGCATCCTATGACGGCCAAATCTACAAATTTGTTGTTGCTACTCCCATTATTCATTCAATGGTCTCATTCACACTTGATCACAATAAGGTTGCAAATCATACTGCTATAGTGCTATACTATGCCAACTCTACAATATAATTTTTTTGAGCAAATAAGATGAATAGCTTTTGGTATGTATACTTTGACACCATATATCTTTCACTCATTGTTGCATTCTAAATCTTAGGTGGTTCATGACGAGTGCCCACCTACCGAATAAAAGAAGCAAGTTAGTACACAGAGTCTTCCCTCGCCCAATTAACCTGCTTTGATTCGCTCGCTTCCATTTTGTTTCTATACTTTATTGGTCTTATAATACCTTTTGTTTATATTCATGGTAGTTGTTGATATTTTTACTTAGCGTTAAAGTTTATGTATAAAAAATCTATTATGTTAATAATGGCAGACTGGTTGTAATCTATTTTGTTACTGTTTCATGTTTCTTTACGTGCATACTGCAGTCGCTACACTCATAAGTTAGTTCACTTAAAAATTTGTTTATGTGTGTACATTTACCTTCATTTATCTATGTTTAAGTTCGTTTAATAGGCATTTCAAGTTTTTAGGCAGTTACAATTTAGTCTGGTTTTATTTAATTTATTGTAGCATATTGTAATATGATTTAAGGTTTTCATATGGTAGTGAGTTCTCTCAATGATTTTTATGGGTTAGTCATGTATGGAGAGTCATGCGTGCACATATGTTAAGATATTTGATTTGACTAACTCATAGCCGTTGCTTATGTTTACTTGCTTAAACCTGTTGTAGACAAGAAACTACTAAGGGGAAGGGCGACTACATGGGCATGCATTAGCGGCAGAAGATTTCGTGAATTATTGAATAAACCGGAAGCTTTATGAACTCCTTTAAGTTTTTTTTCCTGTAATGTATGTTTTTAGACTTGGCATACAAGTTTGTTCTTAAACACATTCCGCAAACAAAGTTTCCTGTGCTATGCACGCCTTAAATTTTGTGTGGCTGGCTTATGGTACAAGCTCTTATGACGTTTTGTATGGCTTCTCTTACATTGTCTTTTGGCTAATCACCTTTTATCCATGCATAAACATTTTTCCCGAACGCACCACAAAATGAAGGACACTAACTGTTGGTCATGCCGTGCATCGCACGGGCCTACCCTCTAGTAAAGTAGAAGAATAAAATTAAGGTTTTGGGGTTAAATACATAAAATTAACGTTTTTTTTTTCAAAAAATAAGTTTATCTTTTTTTCATAAAAACATTTTTTTTAATTCGTAGAGTTGTTTATGAATGAAAATATAATAAAATACTAGTAAGAAAGTCTCTTTAAAACCAAGACATGTTTTATTTAGAGAAAAGGTTATTTTAATATTTAAAAATAATTCTTATGAAAAAAGAAGATTATTAAAAAACTTTATTATTTTGTTGTACAAAGAAAACTTTTTTTTAACCTTATATAGAGGTGAAACATGACAAGTTTTAAAGTGATATTAAAAAGAGTATGAAAAGTAAAAATAGGGGTACATTTAGCCAACCCTTTTTAATACTTTGTTTGCCATTTAGAAAATTTTCTTAAGTGATATTCATCACGTACTTTTTAGCGTTTATCGATCTTGTGATTTATCACTTTATACTTTAGCTTTCTTGTTCTTGGCTTTGTCGATCTTGATTGCACATGTTAGAGTAGATCTATATTGGATAATCAAAAATTTAGTTGCATGTTCTGTTTTAAAGTCAAAATTTATGATGTTATAAATTCAACAATTAAAACAATATTGATTAAAAAATATATTCCAAAATCATAATCTAAAAGTTTACAAATAATGAAATAGAGGTAAATTAGAAGTCTTTAAGTTAAAAAATATTAAATGGAATTCAAAGAGAAGTAATTTACCTATTTAACTTTAACATTAATCCCTGTTTACCCTTTTTTCTCAATAACTCCTTGGAAACTAAAGAGTTTCCTACAACTTGCAATTGCAATTGAATCGTTTACTTTTAATTAAAATTTATTTATTTATCAATTTATCAACTGTTATTTACTTCCTTTTCACATTCGCATTCACATAACACTACGTCTACAAAGTTAGATACATCCAGGGTTAAAGAAAGAGAGAGAGAGAGAGGGGCCTGGAGAGAGAGTGGACGGTCGCCGGCTACATTACCCGGTGATCATCTGTTACTCAGGAGATGACGACGAGGGTGATGGGGGTAACATCACCGCTCAAGGGTGACATATAGTGACGATGGTGACGGTAGTTCGCCGGTGGTCAGCAGCCACATCTTTGAGTGACGACTAGGGTTCCGAAGAACGAACCGGGTGATGTGATGGGGTAACGACTTCAGTCAAGGTAAGGTAACGGAGGATCGAAGGTGGTATACGAAGTGTCATCCGCATCTTCCGCCTGCTCTTCTCCTCTACTCCTCCGGCAAGGGACTCCTTATCACTTTTCGAGGTGCGGTTGCTCTATTCCCTGCTATTTCTCTCAACTGGTATGTTTTTTTTCTTTTGTCGTTATCTGATTTAGAGCTTCATACGTCTTTAATAATTGGATGGTTATAAAAAAGTTTTAGACAAATATATGTATTGAATATGGTTATATGCAATTCCTTTAACTGTTTTATGTATTTTGGAATGTTACTTTGATGAGCAATTACGGACCATCTGAAAGATAAAGAAAGGGTTCCGGCCACGATTCTGACCGGATGTCGCTTATATGGAGATAGTCGTGCAGGATTAGTTGGTTTGTTTGTTTAAATACTCATATACATCTCGCCTCTGATTGGGTTCAGATCTTTTTTATTCGTGTTATAGGTCTGATTGCAAGGGTTTTTTCTTTTCGTATTCTGATTTGGTTCAGGTACGTTTTTATTTCCAGTTTGTTTAGTCGCATTATTTTGAGTTTTGATGTAGAAAGAGTTCGTGGAAATAATAACATATTCGGTAGTGTTACAAATGGATATTTTGCTTTCACCGAGGAACACCAATAACCGTGTGGATACAGGTGCATTGCCTCCGTTTCAGTTCAGCTAGCTATTTGAGAAATGTGAGTTTCATACTTTCATTGGTTTTCATTTTATTTGATGTATATGAATAAGAATGCATAATCATAATGTTTTAGTTACTAAATTTGTGGTCTCTTTGTTCTAATTGTGGAAGAATTGTTGTGCTCTGCTATTTCTGGTCTAATTTCTTCTTAATTAGTTGTCTTTTTCCTTGCCTGCAGAGGAAATCATTATCTGAGTTTTGGCGGGATTGTCGTATTGTGAGTATATATTTTAGCTTATTTAATGATTTGTTTATTTTGTGTTGATTTATTTCATGATTTCATCCTGTTTGTGGCCTTTTAATGATTTGTTTATTTTGTGTTGATTTATTTCATGATTTCATCCTGTTTATTTTGTGTTGATTTATTTTGTGTTGGTTTTCATTTTATTTGATGTATATGAATAAGAATGCATAATCATAATGTTTTAGTTACTAAATTTGTGGTCTCTTTGTTCTAATTGTGGAAGAATTGTTGTGCTCTGCTATTTCTGGTCTAATTTCTTCTTAATTAGTTGTCTTTTTCCTTGCCTGCAGAGGAAATCATTATCTGAGCTTTTCAGCCACATATAACCGAGTATCTTGATTTCTTCCTTCATTCTGTTTATATGAGGTTGTTTACCTTCGAAAACCGCCTCATTCCGACTCCGCCAAATAACCCATAAGGCCGCTTGGGTCACTAAACTCACCACCTTTTGCCACCTTTGTGTTCCACTGTTACACTTGTGGATGTTTGTCAAGTCCTTTAACTGAAGTGCATAAACCCGTCGAATTCTACACCAACGAGATATAAACTCCCATATCTGATCCGCTATACTACAAGATGCAAATAAATGTAAAGCTGATTCAACCTCTTCGCCGCACATTTTGCAACAATTATCTTGGACGACATTACGTGGATAGATTATAAATATACCAACAACAACCAACAACCATAACCAGTAAATCCCACAAATAGCGAAACTACTTACAGGGTCTAGGGAGGGTGGGATGTAGACAGACCTTGCCTCTATCCATAGGGATAGAGAGCCTGCTTCCAGAGAGACCCTCGGCTCGAAGGATAGATTATAAATATATATGGTCATTTCTAAGCAACATTTATATTACATGTACTTTTTTTTCTCATTACAAAAATATTGTATTTATAATAATCCATGTATGCATAAAAAATATGTTTCATTCATGGTTATAGTGCTTAAAAATATGTTTCGTTCATCGTTATAATGCTTAAGTATGTTATGAATTCAAATGTACAATTAGTGGATCAACAATATTTTAAGTTGGATTGTTTTAATAGTGTGTCAATATGGAATTCAAGAATTTGACGATCGCTTTAGTTTGTGTTAGCACGAAATTACTTTAAAACATGGTTGCTTCAAACCTATATGTCTCATTCTCTAAGTTTAAAACATGGTTGCTTCAAACCTATATGTCTCATTCTCTAAGTTTACTGCATCTAAGGAGATTGTGGAAACAAGAAAACATCTTTCCTTTCTTTTGGTTTGTAAAAATAGCATTAACACTAACAATAAAACATTAATAAAGATATGACAATAGCAATACACTATGACTTTTAGTTTAGTTAATTTAGCAATAATAAAAATAGTTATATCATTAAATATTATATTATATAATACTACAATAGAAAGCGATAACACCAGTTATCCACCTCTTTTTTCCTTTTTTTTTTACATTTATCCTTCAATTTTTAGCATTGATACTTACAAGTTACAACCCGTCAATTTATAAACACTTTGTAATCGAGTTTTATATGCATATTTTATATATGTTTCGTTGTAAATTCAAGTTGGCTTACGTTTCTTTCAAAAAATTAAGTCAGGTCAAATATAATACGTTTTTTTACTTATTTTTATAAACGTTTTCAGTTGGTCTACGTTTTAACGTAAATTTTGTTCGGAAACAGATCGGTTATGTTTTCATTAGACGGTATAAATTCGAATTACTTCACGTTTAAACACCGCCGCAACGCGCGGGGAAATTTACTAGTTAATAACAAAAACAACAATAATAATACTTTTGCCATATTCTGATTTTGCTAAATAAGGTGAGATCTCAATATGAGAAAGTTCATTGAAGGTAATGCCTGACGTATATGTTAACATCCAATAATCATTATAGCTACAACCGTAAATAAAATCATGTTTAGGGGTTGTTTGTTTTAGCTCTTAAGGGTTCAGACATCTTATAGGGTGTTTGAGGTTGAGTTTTGAAGGAGATTTTTAGATTATTGAGTTTTGAAATCGTAAATAACCAGTTTTGAGTGTTTGGGTAAAAAAATTAAAAAAACTGATTATTTGCGTTTAGAAAGTTACAAAACGCAGTTTTCCAAAAGCAGCCCCCCCCCCCCCTGCAACAAAACGTAGTTTTCCAAAAGCTGATTATTTGCGTTTAGAAAAGAATTTTCACTTGTTTATTTTTTTTAAATATATATTTGCCAAACACTCAAATAGTTGATTATCTGATTAAACTCAACTCCAAACACATGGTTCAGCACTTAATTGTTCAGGCTGTTTGTTTCGCGAGCATATGTCTGAATGGTTCAGACATTTGCCTCTGAATTGCTAAGCATTATACTGGCTCTTAATGGTTCAGAACTCACTAATTCAGCTCTTAATGGTTCACATCTCTTACTGGTTTAGCACTTACCCATTTAGAAATCGCCAAACGGCCCCTTAGAGAGTTAAGATAATGAGAACATCGAGATGTATAATCATATCTAGCGATGAGATCGTCCGATAAATTGTCATGACAAGGGCATCATCTCCGGCATGGAATCAAGTTTAACGTCATTGAGAACATGTTAAAAACTAAAAAGGGTTCTCAGCAGTGTTGTAAGAATCGCTAGGCGCTAGTCGATCGGTGGGGTACCGACTAACGATTAATCGAGATTAATAGGGATTAATCGAAATTTATATATAATTTTTAGTTATATATACACACACACATTTTTATATGTAGTTTTTTAGAGTAAACATGTTTTAACCCCTCATTGACCAATTTTTTAAAGTAATTAATGGGAATTTATAAGGTTTGGTCGAAATTTGGGCGGGATCCGGCCAAAACTTGGCCATAATAGCGATTAAGCGGACATTAATCGGTGAACCTCCGATAAGTGATTAATCGACGACTAATCGGTATTTTTACAACCATGGTTCTGAGATTGTAGCCTTAAGAAACACACCCCAACTATCAAGCGTATAACATAGTGTAACGTTATGTAACATGTATGTAATGTGATAAAGAAATACAAACTAATATGTTATATTATTAAATAACAAAAACCATAGGGACAAACTAAGGCTTTACAACGAAAAAACATATAAACTGCATTGAGTTTAGAATCAAATTTACAAGAATTGTTATCAATAGTTTTTTTTTTTTTTTGGAAATTGATTTTTTTTTCACCCTCACTTCCATGAATATGTACACATCATACAAATATTTTACATCACATCACATATCACCCAACAAATTTTAATTTTACTTCAATTGTTTCTTTTTCCAGATCAATGCTAATCCGAACACAATACGAGTCGATCTTCAGTTCATTTTGGCCGTCTCTTTACAGCGTCAGTGTTCTTGACACAAAGATCTGTTTCTTGTCCTCACGAATAATGATCATTTTAAACCCGAAATAATAATAGTTAGTAGCAGCGTCAGCATCACCACCGCTACATGAACTAAACCAATATCTTTTTACATATAGATACATATTTACAGTTAATGGGCTAACGTAGAGCGCTCAGTTGTGCTGTAGGGATGACAGCCATTGTTCCATGTACGCTTCGCTCTCTGCAAACAATGGTCCCATTTGTTCGTAAGTTATTAAATACAGGGCATGAAGGTAAATTAAACACATAATGCGTGATTTCCTTGTTCGACATCTTTCTTTTGCAAGAATATATATGATTTCTTGCATTATCATACCATCTATCATTTTTGTGAAGCAAAAGAAAACAAAAGGAAGACTATAATTGGTGCATAAAGGTCAGGTCGGGTTGACCCGCAAAAATCTTAGTCTTTTTTTTCTATTTTCATAAAAAAATTGCTGCATTATAATTACGGCTGCAAACGAACCAAACGTTCAGCGAACAGTTCGTGAACCGTTTGGCTGGAAGTTCATGTTTTAAACAAACGAACACGAACAAGAAATTCCGTTCGTTTAGTTAAATGAACGAACATGAACAAAGGCCGCGTTCGTTCATTTATGTTCGTGAACGTTCGGTAACGTGTTCATTTATGTTCGATAGTTTAGTGGTGTTTTTAGTTTTTATATTTTATTTAAATACTTCAAAATTCCGAGAAATAAAATATTTAACAAGTGTCAGTGTATTATATATTCTGTTCATGATCCATTTGTGTTCACAAACATTCGTTTGTGTTCATCAACGTTCGTTTTCGTTCATTAAAAACCGAACATAAACACGTTCATTTCCTTAACAAACGAACACGAACATCAAATCTCGTTTGGTAAAGTGTTCATGAAGAGTTCGTGAACACATATATTTCTTAACAAACGAACACGAACAAGGTCTTGTTTGTGTTTGTTCGGTTCGTTTGCAGCCATAATTATAATACAACTATAAAAACCATGCTATTATAATAATATCAAATCTGTTTGAATAAATCGATTTAAAAGTTTAAACCATGTGAATTAACTGAAATATCACACAACTATGCACCAAAATTTTGTAGCATATTCATGAATAAGAAGCCTTACCAGGAGAATAGATGTCGGGGACTTGCGCAACGCCAATAGTAAACTTGTCGGTTGGGGATTTCTTCGGGTTAACATCACTACGACCACGACCATAGCATGGCACCAACACAGCAAAACTATCATCCGAATCGTCATCGTCATCATCACTACAAAAACCAGCACCATGCGGTTCTAGCCATCCGATTGACCAATCAGAGTCATCCGATTCTGATCCCGATAAACAACCACCATCCGATGGAACCAACACAACATCATATTCTTTATCAACCTTACGTTCCCTTCGACTCTGCCATTTTCGTTTTCCTCTTTTAGATGTGGATGCCACATTTACCGATGAGAACTTTAAGTTGTCGAATTCCAACATGTTTATGTCAGATGCTGTTGCGGAATTCTTGGACGGCCTGGTGCGGATTTTTGTATCTTGGTGTTTTCCGCTCCATAACCACCACGAAAACTGTGAAAACGCCACCGCCATTTCACCTATCAATAGTCCTGAACAGGACGGAAACTTATAAATAAAAAACTTAATTGAACCAATAACAGATTTATAACTTAATCATCTTCATGGTCTTAATGAATCAACTTAACAAAAATCTCAAATCCAATTTCAATATCCAACCGCGATTGCAACTCATTTGCTTACAACTAACATCATCTAATCATTTCTCATCCTGATAACAGGTTCCCAATCTTACTACAAACAAAATTACTCGATCTAACATCAAACTTATCTTCAACAGTTTACCAAGTTATCAATCATTAAAAAGCACAATAGCTTTGTGGATCAAAGAAAAAACCTAATTAAATTCCCAAAACTTCAAATTTTCAAAAAAAAAATCACAAAAATCATTCCCGAATATCATGATTACCTACATCTAATCAACTTAATAACAATCTCACCCACTGTGATTCCAACTCAATTCGCTTACAACTACGGCGTAATCTAATCACTTATCATCCTGATAACAAGTTCCTAACCTTACTACAAACAAAATTACGCAATCTAACATCAAATTAATCTGACATTGAACGACAAATCATCAGCGCGAAAAAAACATATTAATATCGCATAATTGTAATATTAACGGAGAATTCACAGTTTAGAACTCGAAACAAAATTACTCGAACTAACACTAACAACAAATTAATCAGAAATTGTATACATATCAAAATCGTTCACGCACCGAATTGAATAACAAAACATCAAAGGATAAAAACGAATTCATGTCGCATAACTGTAATATTAACAGAGAAGTCAAAGTTTAGAACTACAATTCGATTCAAAATACCTGAATCTGCAAACCGATGAACCCTAACTTAATCCTAAATTCCTAATAGTTTCTAATCTTACTACAAACAAAATTACTCAATCTAACATCAATTTAATCCGAAATTGAATACGCATCATCATCACGAACACTTCGAGTTGAACAACAAATCATCAAACGAGAAAAACGAATTTATATCGCATAATTGTGATATTAACAAAGAATTCAAACTTTATAACTCAAAATCGGTCCAAATACTTGAATCTGCAAACCGATAAACCCTAACTTAATCCTAATAACATCAAATTACTCGATCTAACATCAAATTAATCCGAAATTGAATACACATCATAATCACGCATATGTCGAATTAAACAACAAATCATCAAACGAGAAAATCAAACTTATATCACATAATCGTAATATTAACAAAGAATTCAAACTTTATAACTCAAAATCGGTCCAAATACCTGAATCTGCAAACCGATAAACCCTAACTTCATCCTAATAACATGTTTTTGAACTTATTACAAACAGAATTACTCGATCTAACATCAAATTAATCCGAAATTGAATACACATCATAATCATGCATACGTCGAATTGAACAACAAATCATCAAACGAGAAAAACGAATTTATATCGCATAACTGGAATATTAACAGAGAATTCAATTGAAGCTTTAAAACTGGAAATAAAATCAAAATCAAGTACCTGAATCGAAACAACGAATCCTAAATCTGAATCTGAATGATCCTGAATCGAAAACCTAACTTGATTTAGGGAATTTGAGGCGGTTTTTTGTTGTACGAACGGAGTCGTGTGGGTGGATGATGCTTTCTTCCGTTTAATAATTCATCAACAAATAAAATACGGCGATATGATAGGATAAGAGTTCAACGACTGTCAGATTTATGTTTACACTTACACCCCTTGATGTTAATGCTAATATACAAAACTAGCCCCTGTATTATAGAGACTTGTTATAATTATGAATGGAAAGTTAAGGGTGTTAACTATATCATTAGTCTTCTTTCGAAAAAACATTAAGTTGACTTTTAAGTGTGAGACTTTAATCGTTATTTTGATCATGATTAGGCATCCTATTTGACAGGGTTGATTACGATTAAGTTTGTGGTGGTGTGGTAGTTCCACGAGCATTTTGTGATCCTTGTGATTTATTAGGTTTGAAATCGGGCCTCGTAGTGCCATGCCTTTTTCACAATCTTTGGCTAGTTTTATAAGGTTAATCCCAAAAATTGTTTAGCATCATCAATCGTGCTTATCAACATGTTTAATCAAGCGAGAATGTACTTTTAACTTATTACAATGAAAGGTCCTTGCATTGACTTTTTAATGTTTAATCGAGCGAGAATGTACTTTTAACTTATTACAATGAAAGGTCCTTGCATTGACTTATTAAAATTCGAGGGTGATCTTTCTCATATGACATACGCTCGTTTTATCCAATGATTAATGCGTATAATTGTGGATGAGGTTGTTAGGGTCTGGGATTTATGAAAGCAATTGAGGATAAGCGTCTTGTGTTTTCATGGAGAGCGAAAGTAACCCTCCTCTTGACTTGTTTAGAGTTTAAACCATTAACATAATTGTGTACATTGAGAGATCGCATATTAAATGACCAATGTTGTTAAGATTATGTTATCCTAATTTGTTAAACAGTTCCATGTGTGTGTTTAACATTTAGTTAATATAGTATTCTAAGGCCTTTAATTGAGGTGCTTTTACATGGCATGTATGTATTGAATTTTAATAATGGATTGTTAGTTTGTTAGTATTTGATGCATCAATTTTTGTTAAAGAATGAACATGGAAAAGGGACCATGGACAACGGATTGTGGATGTTTAATTTTTTTTATTTTTTTTTTTTTTTTGGTCAAACAAATTTGTGAATTTTTGTTATGATTTATAAATCGTGAAAAGTGAAACTCTCAATAATTGATATCTAATCTAACTTATAATAAAAGACTCTAAATAATGTCACATGGCATTATCTCCTTCAACCTCATAAATTTTATTTATATTTGTTAAATAAATTTCTTTTAATATTAATATTAATTAATAACCAATATATAGATATCACTTATTTTTATCCTTATCTTTATCTAAACTTAATAAATAACTTCAATTTTAAAATTTAGACCCTTTGTTTTTTTACTTTAAAACCCAAAGTTTTCCATCTTTTGCAATTTAATCCCAACTCTTTTTTATTTTCAATTTTGGTCCACCATACTTTTCATCTTTCGCAAGTTTTTCGTTTCGTTTTAAACTTTGTGAGTTAACGCACCGCAACATGCGTGTGGGCTTCAACATTTTTTCGTATATTTTTTTCCGTTTGACTGGCCCATCGCGTCACATCTATTTTTCTGCGTGTGACAAGTTCGTCCAACACACTGGTCCTAGATGGACTTAGTTATTTTTTTCTATGTTTTACATTTCGGTTTAATTTCTCAGCAACGAGCGTGCGTGATTCAAAGATTTTACGTCTGTTTTTCGCTCGGCGTTATTTTTTTCTCGTTTTTATTTATTTTGTTTTTACGAGCTTTTTACGGTGTTGGTGGTCGCTGACAATGGTATAGTATTGATACTACTTAACACAGTTTTATGACAACCGCTGCAACGCATGGGGCTTAATACTAGTATCCAAATAAATCGTTTCTCGCCTAAAAATTCAAACAAAATGCTTCAAACATTCAATAACAAATCTAAACAAATATTTCATTATCTACACTTGAAACATCCACATAAGGAGCTGGATATAAATGATATGACTACCGTTTTTTCCTTGATCCTTATGTGATGTAATTGACTTATTTGTTAAATTTTGAATCCTACTTTTTTTCCTTAAACAATGTTTTCCTTAATTCCTTATTTAGTATCTATTATATACTAGATTAGATCATCGTGTGTTACACGGTTGAATAAATATAATTTTATATATTAAGTAATAAAAAATTATATCTTAAAAAAACGCATGTGTTGCATAGGTTGAATAAAATTGCGTATTACAGAGGTTGAATAAAATTATGTATTACATAAGTTGAATAAAATATAATTTAATCGGTTAACAGATACAGTTATCAAAATATGTCTTTAAAAATAGATAGTCTCAATGAATGATAGGTGTCACTCATAAGTTTCTTTTATTATATAGTATAGATATAGACTCGTAGACTATACTTATATAAGTTATTTAGTTTAGAATTAATGAAGAGGAAAAAAAGCTTAGCCGTTCAAAAAAAATAAAAAGTTATTTTATTTATAATTTTTGTTTTATATAAAGCACTCGTAGACTACAAATAACCTAATTTAATGATCATCTTCTATACTATATAATAAAAGAAATCATTTTAGGGACACTTGTCATTATATTAGACCATATTTTACAGATAAGTATTATTTTATTTTAATCTTTTCTAATTATTATAGATAATCCTCCTACTAACTTTGGTATATAACTTTTTTTATTATTTGGTATATAAAATTACATTAATTCAACCAGTACAATATAGTTCTTATATATATAACTTTTTATTATTTAATATATAAAATTATATTTATTCAACTCGTGCAATAAAGAAAGTTTTTTAAAGATATAATGTTTTATTATTCAGTATATAAATTTATTTACTCAACCCGTGTAATACACGAGATTATAACCTAGTTAATTTATATTTAAAATCTAGAAATCAGATTATTATTTCCTAGCATACCCGTTCATTCACCCAACAACAAACTATAACCCGCAATATATTAAGCTATGAATATAATATGATAATATGTTAGTAAATGGGTAAATTTAAAATAATCGACTTTCAATAATTAATATTTTTAAATTTAATATAATAAATAATTATAGTATTATATAATAGGGATTAGATTTGATTTAGTGTTATCTTTTAATTGAGAATTAATGATCAACATTTATCGTTAAAATTTTAAATTATTTAATTTGACCAGAAAACAAAAAAAAAATTGATAGTCTCAATGAATGACACGTGTCACTTATAGATTTCTTGCATAGATTTTTATATAATGTCACACCCCCAAAATCCACCTGCGGAGTATCACCGCTTGGGAGCGTGACTGACCAGGATCAAGCCACCAATCATATCGAACATGTTATTAATACCAAATATAATAAATGTAAACCAGTCATTCAATATGAAAGGTGTTCAAACATAATCATAGTTTTAAAGTATAGCGGAAGCATAAGTACGAAAACCCAAATGTGTCACATAAGTTCAATAAGTTTCAAAACATAATCCATGCTCCACAACGACCTGCTCCTCCCTGTGCAAGCTCCATAAGTATCTAACGACCTGCAAGGCATGTAACAGAGGATCAACAACTAGTTGAGCGAGTTCACAGTTAACAGTTCAGTAATAGTATAGTGTGAGTAGTAGTATGTTCGTTCGTTATGTCATGTATCGTATTAGTTTCCATCGCGGCCTCCCAGGCAGGTATGCGAAGATATTAGGGGATGTTCATCCCGAGTATTCTAGACTAGGTTTACCTGTATCGCGGCCTACCAGGCAGGTGTGCGAAGATTAGTAAATTACAGTTCGCGGCCTTCCAAAGGCAGGTGTGCGAAGTCAGTCATAATATCGCGGCCAACCCTTGGCAGGTGTGCGAAGATCAGTTCAATAAGTGTTACTAGTCTAGTCGTAGTTAAACCAGCGGAGTATGTACCATAGTTCATCAAATCACATCACTACGTTCCAGTATAGATAAGTACCAGCAAATAATCAAATCCCATTCCCACCCTGGGAACCCCATGCCTTGGCTGTGTGAACTCACCTTGGTTTGCTCGGTATGCTACACTCTAGGGTTTATCAGATGTCTAAGTCCGTTACACACGACCTAGGATATGATGCACATGATACGATATAAGTGTTTGCATCCAATTAGGGTTTGCAAATCATTGACATTCAAACAGTTGTGTCTTGTGTGTTTGTTGTGTACATGATGATATCACATAGAATGTTCACGCATGCAGGATCATACAGTTGCATTCAATATCATACGATTATACGCATATAGAGTCATACATCACGTAAACGGTTAATCGTATTCACATAATTCCTGCGTCGTGTCTTTGATTGCACAGTTTAATGTAACGTGGATGCTAACCTAGTTGCCACTGATAACACACTTAACATATCATCATCGTTAATAAGCTTGACAGGTTTAGTAGAGTTTGCGACTAGGACAAGTGACATACACATCTTATCAGATTCAATCATTAGTTATTACACTTTCATGGCCTCATATTAAACATACATCAGCATCAGACAGGGCCTTGCCCTTCATAAGAACTCAGACAAGTGTGGGGGGGGGGGGTTTCCCCTGTTTAAAACTCAGATAGCATAAGGGGGTTTCAAAAACTTGAACAACATATCTTACACATAAGAATTTCGGACCACAAGGGTGTTTAAACTCGGGTAGGGGTGTGGGGTGTTAAAACTCGGACAAGAGTTTCATTGAAGAAACTCGGACCACCTTAATTCCATGAAACTCAGACATACATCCTCCCCCCTAAACTCGGACCAAGGTAAGCCCATTAAACTCGGACTACATGAGTATGATAAGCTCGGGCCTTTCATTAAAAGCAAACTCGGACATGAACATCATATTAAACTCGGACCAAGGGCTCTTGTAGTAAACTCGGACAAGGGGTCTCTTTCTAATAAAAAGGTCGGGCAAAGGTCTTGTTTTTAAACTCGGGCCATCACAACTTGTAACTCGGATCTAACATATATAATTAAGGTCGGACTTGTTATTATCCTAACAAACTCGGATCTAAGGTTGTGGCATTAAACTCGGATCCCTTTCATTGGTTTTAAAGTCGGGCATATATCAACACTTAAACTCAGACAAACAAGAATCACAATTGAAACAGTTACATTCTATTATTCCATCAATTACGTTTTCAATTCTCCTTTGATCGTGAAAACCCTAATTACGAACATCATTCATCCAATTCATTCAACAGTTATAGCATGCGAAGCATCTTGACATTAAGCATACGATTACACAACTGATCCATATTATTTCACAATAATCATGATTCAATCAACATCCACAGAACTATCATATATGGAGAACTAGGGTTTTTAACATGCATCACATAATCAAGGATCAATAACAATCAAACAATCACAAACAACGATTAAACGATTACCTTGATTCGATTCTAGATGGATTGGAAATCAACTTGATGCAAAAGACTTGTGAATCCAAGAATGATAAGAAGGTGGTTGTAGAGAGGATTAGAGAATAAGAGGGTACGTGTTTTTGATTCTTGATGTGAGGTTTAGTGAATGATTTAGGGTTAAGTATTATTTATGTTTCACTAATGACTCTTTACACCCTCTATTGTTATATTTTTCACAAGTACACCATCTCATAACCATTTCCTAGTTTCACCACTGAGTTTATGCATTTAACAAGTTTCTCACAATTAACACATAACCATGTACAATCACACACTACGGTTTATTGCACCAAAGCGTATACAATTCCCTAGCCAATTATTTGCACAATTAACAACTAAACAAAACAAGAACGTGCAATAAATACGAATTAGAATCTTGGAATTTCGAGTTGTCACATTATCCCCAACTTAAAAGAAATTTCGTCCCGAAATTTGGTACGCACTCACTGAGGAAGCTAGGTAAGTTATATCGTTCACTGGTTTTCCTGGGGTGTCACATATAATACTAACGGTAAGACCCGTGTGCAAACACGGGTCGTTTCTTAGAAAACCATGCATAACATATATTGATAGAGAGTAAAAAAAATAATTACTGCAGACTTACAAAATTGATATAAATTAATGATCAATAGCTTTATTCAACAGCAATTCTATTATGTTGAGGGCAAACTAGTTTACAAAATTACTTTAATGATAGGGTGAGTTGGGATTTTGTAAAAATGTTTGTTTTTGTACTACTTTACAAAATTACATAGAATTCAAGAAAATGAAACAACAAATTAAACAGATATTGAGTTATTCAAAGTTCTGTTGACTACTAAATGAGATGTTGACCAAAATTAAAACAGATGTTGACCAAAAGTCAATCAGATGTTAACCAATAGTCAAACAGATGTTGACCTTAAACAGATGTTTGGTTTAACACCACAGATCTGTTTATGGCCAAACATCTGTTTAATGCAAATATCTGATATAGAAGGCCAAACATCTGTTTAAGCACAAACATCTGTTTAAGTCCAAACCTCTGATATAAAAGGCCAAACATCTGTTAAAGGCCAAACATCTGTTTAAGGCCAAACATCTGTTTAAATCTGAACAAATGCTTAACTTAATCAGATCTACTGTCTTCTCACACTGTTTTCCTCTTCAAAACACTGTTGAACCTAACATGGGTTTCCATTAACTATTGACCAAAAGTCAAACAGATGTTCAAACCCTGGTTTTGACAACATGAAACACAACATCATCATGCCAAATACAGTCATATACATCCATCCATTATTCTGAATTCATAAACCCATAAATGCAGAAGAATGTCACATTTGCGATTAATAAACCAAGTTTCTACTAATTGCAGTTACTATTAGCAAAAAGAAGCATGATATCATCTATATATAAAACATAAAGTGCTAATAACAGTGTTTTATCATGTTAGCTATACATAGCAGCAAAACATCAAGTTAATAATTTAAAAAAAAACATACAATATCACCATCAAAAAATTCATAATTATAATATCTGATATCAGAACATACTTAAATGTCGTTGTTAAACTGAGGTAACTTGATTTAATACGATCTTCTGTTCCGAAGACACGTATGTGAAGTGCAACATATCACCAAACCTCAACTTATTCTCAGTCATAAACTTTCGCCAACCGTCCAACGCATAACGTGGCTTCAAATCATTTAACTCCGACTTAACATCATAAACCTCCACAACTCCAACTATGTTTTGAACTTTCAAAGGATGAAGATCAACAGAAAGACCTGCTCATCTGGCAACTTCAACAGGAAGACGCTAGATGTATTGTGTGGAAAAAATAATAGTCAAACAAATAAACATAAATCATTAGTTTGTTATAAAAAACGGTATACCAGCCTATAGTCTCCTTTGCGATCAAAATGAAAGAACTCATGGTCGAGAAGACGTCCAGAATGTTTTTTTGCAGTCTTTATAATCTTATTTCTACAGATAAGCTTTTTCTGAACGTTGGCGGCTCTCTTCCCCTTGATGAAAAAGTAAACATATATATGTGAATTAAAGGAATGTTGAATATATGAAAAAAAACAGTTTATATAAGATATATTGATTAAGTGGCGAGTATAGATACCTTAACTTTGTGAGCAGATGAAGAACATCCAATATGATCACTTGTGTCGACAGGTAAGGCAGCATTTCCCTTAGTCATATTCTTGACCGTCTCCTTTCTCTCAGAAGTAACTTTACCTTTCTTCTTAACTTGTTGTCATAGAGTAACTTTAATAACCATAGTAATATAACAATCTTTAACACGGTAAACTTACATCTTGTGTTTTATTCAATCGTGAAGACATGCGTCTCTTCGACGTGCATTCGGCATTCGTTCGTAACTTCTTCTAAATAATACATTATTAGATAAATGTAACATCAGTAAACAGCATTACTAATAGTTGTAAAAAACATTAAATTCTTATATGTGTTAAATTAAAAATAAATAATTTTAATAATTTAGTAAGTACCTGAGTAACGGTTCTTCCTTCACCTACAGATACAACTTCTTCATCCTCATAGATGTCCTGGTCAACATTAATGAAATAATTAATATAATACTAAAATAATTAAAACTTTTACTGCTAATGCTAAATACATACGTACCTTGAATGCATTCTCAACATAATCAGTCTTCGATATCTCAAGTACACTATCATCGTCAGATTCAACTTTCTTCGAAAAGCAAATCTCAGTCTCATCTCTATAAACTACTACCTCAAAAACAACATCATCAATTCTGCTAAACACAAGCAAATCATCCTCAAGTATCCCAACATCCTTGCACATTTCAGGCCATCCTCTTGCAAATACAAAGTTTGTATCAACCTTAGACACCTCAACATTCCAATAGGATCCCTTATAACAGATTTGAAATTTGCCACTTGGTGGGCTGTTTACAAAAAATTGTTTAATGAAGCAGTCTTCGATTACCTGCATAAAATTAAAAATAATGAATACTATATGTGAAGTATGTAACTTACGAGAATAAGTGTTGACACGTTTAAGATGCAAAGGATTGAAGTTAAGATCAATAGTCATACCGTAAAACCAAATCTTGTATAACGATTAAACGTGAAATAAGATTCACCACACATCCCATCAACAAAACATGAAAGTTCAAACCCAAAATCACCTAACGCTTTGAAAACCAACAAAGTATCCCTCGGCAGATTGAGATCTTTAACAACATTGTCCCAACCGTCAGTTATTATTGGTGTTGAATTTTCTGTTCTAACCCTCATAACCCATTTTTTACCGGACTCATGATAGATTCGCAACTTATTTTTTTGCCAACAATCTCCCCACTTTTTATTAGCAAAGGCTATAGGTACATCCTGTATATAATTTTTAAGTAGTGTAAGAAAATATAAACCATAACAACTGTTAAATATATATCTCAATAAAAATAAATTATGTATATAAAAACATGTCATACCAGTTTCAAAGATTCTGGGTTATCAAGAAACTTGACAAATGTAGTATACATGACAAAACCTGAATCAGTAAAGATGTTAAAACATTGAAATTAAAAAGTTGGCTTCAAAGATGAACATTAACTTTTTGTATTAACAGAGTATCTACTAAGATTAATCATAGAAACAGAGTATGAGTTAAAAATTTTCTGCAAATAATAATTATTTTAATATGTTATCAACAAATGATTAAAACACCTAACTAAACCCTTCTTGAATGTATAACAATAAACTTAAAATCGTATTTGTAGCAAGATAGAATTTGATTTTTTTTTTTTTGAATTAAACTCGGTTAAACAATATAAAGTATTACAATATGAATTTACATACCAGTTGTTGAAGAAAAAACAACAAAACCTCCAGTGATTCAAGTGTAGAAGACGGAGAATAAGACAATTGAAACCCTAGAAAATGACTGGGAAGAAGAGATTTTTGAAAGAAGTCAGATGATAGATGTTTGATGTGTAATAATGCTAAAGAAATAATGACAGTTGTGTTTTCGTTTTCCCATATTTTCAACAAATGAAAAATATTTACACATAGACCCCTTATTGAATTTGTTATTTACATTTACAAACTTAATAAAAGATGTCTAACAAAATGTGTTTGGAAACCTCTGTTGGTCGTTGGAAACAGTGTAAGTCAAACAGTTGTTAGATAAACAGAAGTTATGACAACAGATGATAACTTTCAGCAGTTATTTTTATTTTTAGCTAACATATGTCCACGTCAGAACCTCTGTTATCATAATGCATGACAGTCAGCAGTCAACACTATAGTAAATGAACATTCGTTAGGAAAAACAGAAATTATGATAACAGACGGTACCATTTAGCAGTGGATGTGTTTTTAGGCAAGAATAAGTTTCAAAAACAGTTGTTTTCAATTAGTGTAACTCAACAGTGGTAAGTCTAACATCTGCTATTAGCCCAACCACTGTTAGGAATGACTGAAATAATTAAAATGAAGATGCGACAACAAAGATTAATACTATTTAAATTTATGCCATTTAGTCAACAGTGGTAAATCAAACAGTCGTTAGCATACACAGTTGTTTCATCATCAGCAGATTCTTCAAAAAACTACTATCAATGATCAAATTCTGAACATTTGTTTTATCTTTGCACGCATCTGTTAACCATCAAACCAACCCCTGATGCTATTAAACCTCTAATGACTTACCAAGTAGATGTTCAGACAGAATTCAACATCAACGTAATCTGTTAACCATCAAACCAACCGTTGATACTATTAAACCTCTGTTGACTTACCAAACAGATGTTCAGACACAATTCAACATCAACATTATCTCTTCACCATCAAACCAACCCTTCATATTATTAAATTTCTATTGACTTACCAATAATTAAACTAAATCAAACTAAAAAACTAAATAAGTAAAACTAAAAGGCAACATAGATTCATAAGTTTAAAATTTATTCATTTATTCATGACATTAAAAGTCCAATAATTACATCGCATACTGAACAACATTAAAGTTCAAATCTAACAATAACAGCAGGAATGAAGAAACTTTAGCTTCAACTCCATCGATTGCTGAACCTCTCGATGTATGTCCTTCAGCATCGCCATGAACTCCACGTCTCTATCACCGCACTCTATATTACTAACAACACAAAGCTCACGAACGGAAGTTGAAGGCATGCACATAAGATCTCTGGAAACCTTCTCTCTAGTGAACAGGCCAACCTGCAATCCATCAAAAAATCTATTCAATTCTTGAAGAGTAGCCTGACAAAACGCTGCTTGAAATCATCCGATTTTGCATCTGTGAATGAGGCCATTTGAATAAACTATATTACTCGACTTTCCTGAAAGTATGATATCTTATTAGGAAAACGTGATGAAAAACAGGTGAAGTGACTATGAGTTTATATACTGAACTTTGTAATTATGAAAACGTGTAGATTTAATATATATAAACATATTAATGTAAAATTCAAAACAGTAGTCTTTTAATGCAAAAACCTTTTCAAAACCCCAACTTTTATGGGAAAACCGTAAAATTAAATACCAAGAAACCCAAGGGACAAAATATCGAAATTCAAAGAACAAAAGCAGATTATGAAAATTACAATTAAACGATTCATTTTCCATGTAAACGCGTTTTTTAAACTCTATAAAAAACCGACGATTAGTTTTGATTCAAAACATCAACAACTCGTCCTACAAATCACTTTCTGTCAAAAATAGTTCCAAATCAGAAAACCTACAAAAAATCTACATGGCAAAGTTCAGTTTCTACCACTGGTCAGACACCAGCGATCTTAAAACACAATTCTCGATGTGGTCACTCAAAGAATAAAGAACAGACCAAGAACTAAACAGGAAAGTCGACATAATCAACAACACTAATAACAACAAAACCTGGAACAACATAGCATTGCTCGATGAAGTCCTCCACTCTCCTCCATCAGACTTCCAGAAGAATGCAGAAGAGTTTCTTACACAACTTCTAGAACATGATCAGAAAATCTGCAACATGCTAACTGACCTGAAATTAAAAAGAGAAGATGAAATCACATGGAGAAAGGCTAGAGTCTACGAAATCTTAGCAAGTGTTAACCCTAGCGTGTAATACTTTATAAATATTTCATTAAATTCCTATTTTTCTCTGTAGTACTTCATTTTAATAATATAAACATGCATCTTATCAGTTAATAAAAAATAAGAAACAAACCTATTGCAACTTTTCACGATGTTGCAACTCTCCCATCAAAGAATGTAACACATTGCAACTTTTCACGATGTTGCAACAATTATATTGCAACATCGATATTGAAAGGTTGATGTGTGATGGCCAACATCATTGAAACGACGATGTTGGAACAATGACACCGGAACGATAACATGTAAACAAAATCATCAAACATTCGAACAAAGAAGTGTAATCGGAGAATAGCGGCTGGATCACGAGAAAGATGCATTTGAGAGAGAGAGAGAGAGAGATAGATGCTTGCAGATATTAGCGAGAGAGATTTGAATGTGGAGCCAGATAATTATGTCTTATTTATAGAATTTTGAATATGGTTTGAATTTTGAATTTTGAATGTGGAGCCAGAATTTGAATTGGGAACAAATGTTGATTAGAGAGAGTAATTGATTGAAGAAGATGATATGTTATATATCTGCAACCACTGTAATTTTGAATTTTGAATTTGGAGCCATAATATTGAATCGTCAGAGGTTTTGAAGTTTGAATTTTTAATCATCAGTGGTTTGATTACATTCATTTGAATGGGCAGACCTTTGAATGGACATTGGTTTTGATTACAGAGGCTTGAATGGACAGTGGTTCGTATTATAACATAGATTTTGAATGGGCAGATCTTTGGAATCTAAATGTGGGCCAACTTTGAATTTTAAACTCTTTTAATATTAGGCTTTATGATGTAATAATGACATAAGAAAAGCCTTGTTGGACATGCTCTCACGCTGACACATCAGCTTTTCTTATGTCATTGAGATTTCTCGTTTTATAGAAAATATAGATATTATACGGAAAACTGATAGGACAAAACATAGTAAGTTACTCCTAACAGGACAATCTTTAGTTGTAAACAAATTACTATTGATAGTATTGAATGAGGACATGTTGATTGTTTTTTTAAGTAAACTGCGAAAATGGTCCCTGATGTTTGGTCACTTTTGCCACTTTAGTCCAAAATTCAAATGTTTTAAATCTGGGTCCTTATGGTTTCAATTTTGTTGCCATTTTCATCCAAAATCAAAATCTAGTCAGATTTTTCAGTTAAAATCCAGTTTTTTTGTCTTTTTCCTCCATTTTAACGAAGAGCAAAATGGTCAGATTTTTTTAATTTGTTATAATGAAACGTTAAAAGACCATTTTGCCTTTCATTAAAAGGGAGGGAAATGACAAAAAAACTGGATGTTAACTAAAAAATCTAACCAGATTTTGATTTTGGATGAAAATGTCTTCAAAATTGAAACCATAGGGACCAAATTCAAAAGGTTTGAGTTATGAATTAAAGTGACAAAAGTGACCAAACCTTGGGGAACCAATTTGGAAGTTTACTTTTTTTTTTTATAGAAATACTGATAATGTAATTGAATAACTGTCAATTATTTTAACCTGCTAATTAACATATTATTTCACAAAAAGAGTCTTTGCTATGCTTTACATACATTCTTCTGGTAAACATTTTTTTTTCAAAGCATAAAGCAAACATATTTTTGTTTTCTTTCGAGTTATGCGATTAGATTTTTGTAGAGTACTACCAAGTACCAAGTACACTAATTAGAAAAAGCAAACATGCATAAAAGAGATATCGATGTTATTTTGAAACTATAAAATCTACACCCCACGTAGGGGTGCTAAACGGGTCGGCTTCACGGGCTCAATCCGATCCGAACCCAAAAATTTTATATCAACCCGAATTGAACCTGAAATTTGTATCATATATATGAACCTGAACCTGACTAAATATTCGTGGGTTCGAACACGACCCGTTCAACCTGATTTTTTATTTTTTAATTTGTTTCCACAAATTAATATATGAACTTAAAAAACAAAAATGTATATAGTACAATTACATTTGAATTATAAAATCTTATGTGAATTCTGTTTTTAAGTTATAATTATGTCATAAAATACATACTCAATTGAATTGATAACATAAAGCATATTGTAAAAAAAAGATATAAAATGATATAAAGGGGTTAAATGGGTCAACCCGCCAACCCGACCGGGTTAACCCGAACCCGACCCGTTTAGCTAAACGGGTTCGCGGGTTCAACCTGAAACTAACCCGAACTAGTTTAGACTAAACCTAAACCTGCGAATTTTGTGTTAGCTTCGGATCGCGTCAGAAATTCACACCCCTAACCCAACGCTTAAACCAAACCTTTAAGTTTTGAAGCTCTTGTGGCACCATTTGTAACATCAAGGACCATTTTGTTCATAGCAATCATAATGAGGGTGTAAATAAACATATTGTCGTGTGCATAGTGGACTTTTATGTAACAAATGGTAACTTTTTGCTACAAGTGGAAATCTTTCATCAATTGGAAAAGCTCCTTTGTCAGGTCCCTTTATATTTGTGGATTGTTGTGCTACTGACGTGGCAGGTGGGCCCATCGTTATCATTTTATATGCTAACGTGGCACCGCTTTTGACCGATAATATATGTTGGGGTGTGACGATGTGATTTGTAATTTTTTGAAAATAAAATTTAATAATAAATATCTTGTGGGTGTGAATTGTGATGATGTGATTCATAATTTTTTGAAAATAAAATTCAATCACAAATATCTTGTTAATTGGAGGTGATTGGCATCCGACCAAAAGTGATGTATATCCCATCACTAATTTTTAATTTGCTAATGATTTTTTAACACCTCATAAATTAGCCGAGTTGTCACTATTATAAAACGAAATACATACATATAATATACTAATCTTCTAATATATTTAGCTTAAACAAGTGGGATTACGCGTGCTATGCGGCGAGAACTAGTGAGATTACTTGTGCTACGCGATAAGAACTTGATCGGTATCGATTTGGTTCGTTACAATACTGATATTCACGATACAACCGAAAGAAAAAACGTAATAAATAAAATCGTGATATACCCAAAAGATATCGATACGTATACACATATCGATACGTGTTTTACGTCGATCAAAAACCATGAAAACGAATGGTATAGGTTCTGCTACTGTTGTTGTTCTATTGGAATCAATTTGGTTTTTTAAAGGAACTGGCACTCATATAGCCTACGTACCAAATAAATACTATATTTTGATTGTAACTCTAGTGTCAATAAAATTTATGCCTGAGAACATAAAATTTAACAAAACATATACTCGTGTTTTTTTATAAAAAGTTAACGAACATAAGTTTTCTTTAAAAGAAAATTAAAATAAATAAAAGCTTGACGAGTTAAAGGTGTTATTTTAAGTATAAAGAGTCAAATCGTAACTTCAAAATATATATTTAAATAAACTTAGCATTACTTATATATCGAAACACCATGAGGAGCGAGGGAATAATGTCAGGCAACTGTTTGACTGATTGATGTTTTTTGTATTTTATATTTGAGCCCTTAACTTCGCTAATATACGTGTTTAGTCCATTTGTTCTAAAAATGTTTTATTTTTATGGTTAACTTTGTTTGTATGCGTTTTTTAGTCTTTCAGCTTACTGTAGTATATGTTTAGTCATTCTACGTTTATTCTTTTTAGTAACTGATCGTGACTTTTTGAAGGCCATGCCAGGGAATAGTGTCAGGCAGCTACCTGCCACTTCCCCATTGACCCATACAAATTACGATTTTATCTCCTTTTCAGAATTACGATTTCGCCCCTAGTTCAGAATTACGATTTTGCCCCACGTTTAAAATTACAATCTTGCCATCGACCATCGTTGTAGTTTTTGACAAATTACACTTTTACCCCAGTAATAATTACGATTTTGCCCACTTCAAAATTACACCTAGCCGTCGTTGTAGCTTTTGACAAATTACAATTTTACCCCCAGTCAAAATTACGATTTTCCCCTTGTTCAAAATTATAGTGTTGCCATCATTTTATTGTTTTTAGCAAACCTATGGTAGTGCTTTGTTTTAATTGGTTGATTCGATGTAATTTTTATTCGTACCAGACAGTTGTCTAGCATTCGCTCATTGGTCCTGACAAATTACAGTTTTGCCCCTAACTTAAAATTATAGTCCTGCCATCGTTTTTTTTCTAGCAAACCTATAATAGTGTTTTATTTAAATTTGTTGAGAATATTTGGCCTACCGCCCCATAACACGAAGCCATAAAACTAGTTAGTATTACTTTGCTATACTATATACACTAAAAATTAACGCTTACACCATACAAAAATAAAATTTATTTAAAATAAAGGATAAAGTCATTCAAATTATAGCTATTTTAAATGTAAGTGAAGTCAAACAACATAGTTAAGCTTTTAGAGAAATCTAAAATCATCAAGAACGAGTTTAGTTGGAAATAGTTTGCTCTACACATATTCATCTGTTCGTTGGTCGGCTCGACGGAGGTTCTAGCCGGTGTTAGTGTGGGAGGTCACCGTCCGGCTTGACCTCTTTCCCTAATACCTCTACGTTCCGACCCATTCGTTGTCCGGGTTCAGATTTCGTCCGTGTCTGTCTCCCTTTGCTCGTTTTGTTTCCCTCTCTCGCCGAAGCTTCTTCCTCGATTGCTTAGTAGGTCTGACCTCGGTCGCGACTATTTTTATAGTTTAGCTAGACTGTATCGAATCCTATTAACCTCTCACAGGGCTGTTTCCGGGCGGGTTTGAGGCTGTTAGTGTCATATGGAGTTTATGTCGGATCGGGGTGGTGGAGACGGTGGTAACGATGGTCCTTGGACTGACGTTCATTATAATAAACAGCGGTATAGCCGGGGTAACGGACTGGAGATGACATTTATGGTGCAAAACTTACCTGAGAGAACAACGAAAACGTTATTGAGGAAAGCCTTCCAGCCTCTCGGCTATGTATCAGATGCATATGTGGCCAGAAAGAAGGACAAGAAAGGCAATTGTTTTGCCTTCGTTCGCTTTAAGGGAGTAGAGAAGGTAGAAGATACATTGGTAGAAATGAATAAAGTGTTGATCCTTGAAGCAAAGGTATTGGTATCGTTAGCCAAATATGACAAGAACCACAAGAAATTCATTTACACATCAAAGATTATGGGGGAAAAAGTTTGGAGGGCTAAGGAACCTACTGATGTAGCTCAGCCTTATAATAAAGCCTATGACTATCGGGGGTTGAAGGTACAGGACGGAAGTCTTTTGCTAGTTTATTCCATAATGGAAAGCCAGATAGTACTGAAGGATCTTTTCACTGTTCTAAAACAATTACAATTGCCTTCAAGGGATCTAAATATCCTCTTCATTGTATGGGTCGTTCCATTCATGGTGTGGCAAAAGATGTAGATACTCTCAATAACTTGAACAGGTTATTAATTCAGGAGGGGTTAAGTAACTTCGGGTTATCTTATATCGGTGGCCTCAGCATTTTAGTTACCCTCGGAACACCCGGGATGGTCAAAGACGTCATGTCAAATTATTCGGAAAGTCTTATGAAAGTGTTTAGCAGATTTCAGGTATGGAAAGGTGAAGATCTCCCATCGGATCGTGTCGTGTACCTCCGCGTATCTGGGGTCCCGGTACATCTTCGGGATAGTTCGGTTTATGATGACATTGGGGGCCTTTTCGGGAAAGTTGTGCAGGAATCATCCTTCTCATGGGTTGATTCCAACAACTCTGAGTGTTCGGTTTTAGTCCTTGTCCCCCTAGGGAAGAGGATTGAGGAAACGATGGTTATCAATTAGGAGAACAGGAGATATGTGATCTGGGTTATTGAAGATGTGGACGCATGGAAACCTGATTTGGAAGAGAAGAATACAGTGGCTATGATGGTTAGTATTCCGAGATGCGAAACCGAGGGAGATCCGGTTGGCAATAATGGAGATGATCGGAATATGGAGGATGACGTTGAGGATGGAGAAATCCGATCGCCGGAAGTTGTTATTCAGTCACCGGTAAAGGAAGTCGGACAATCAGCTAACGATATCTTTGACCGTCCAGTGGTCTCGATCCATGATGAGCCGGTGGACGTTGAAGAGTCGGATGATAATTTGAGCATGCATGGGAAACATGGGGAGGTGCATGGGGAATGTTTATTGCCTAGGGAATCCAATAGGAATAGTGAAGGGACCAATAATTTGGCGGCTGGGAATGTGGTTGGACCAAACAGGATAGAGGAGAGAGAATGTCCCTATGTGGACCAGATTAATCATGAGGGCCCAACCCCATTAGTTGGGCTTGGCAAGAGAAATAGAGACAATCGTAGCCCACCATCTTCTGGGTCAATGGAGGGCCCACCAATCCGAGGATTTTGTCATGATCCCCCTGGTAATTCCCTTTTTGATCTTAACCGACCTTCATCTCCTCAAGACTCACGGAACCTAGAGCATTCAGGCATCGATAGACAAGGTGACTTGGTGATGGATGAAAATATTTCGAGATCTGCTCCTGACAATCCGGTTCAAGATAATCAGAATTTAGATTGTGTTGCTGAGGAAATTATAGTCACTTCAACGATCGGCTCTGTGGTGGGTATTAATCTCCAAGGGTTCGAGGAGGATACCAGGTCTCTGATTCTAGGCGAAGGCGACCACTCAGGTATCCAATGAATTTTCTTTCCGTCAATCTAAGGGGGGTCCGGGATACCCGAAAAGCAGATTGGGTTAGGGGCATTAAATCTATGTATGGGGTGCATTTTCTGGCTATTCAAGAAACAAAAATTAGTTCGGCTTCTTATTTCATGTTTAGTGGGTTTTGGGGGCGGTCGGCATACAACTTGGAAGTGGTTGATTCAGAGGGGAGATCGGGGGGGGGGGGGGGGGGGGCTTGCATGTCTATGGAACCCGGCGGTCTTTAGTTGTGATAATGTGATTAAGGATCGACATTTTTTGGTTCTATCGGGTTCGTTGTATCCATCTGGTTGTAGTATAAATTCGGTTAATGTATATGCTTCTAATGACGCCTCTGTGAGAAGGCAGACTTGGAATACTTTGGTGGCTATAAAAAATTCAATTCAAGGCCTTTGGGTTTTTATGGGGGATTTTAATGAAGTCAAAAATAGTTCGGAGAGATTTAATTCTGAATACATAGCATCCAATGCAGACTATTTTAACCAATTTATCTTATCAGCGGGTCTATGTGAATACCATGTGGGGGGAGGAAATTTCACTTACATTTCGGACCGGGGTGATAAATTGAGTAAACTGGATAGGTTTCTGGTTTGTATAGGGTTTATGGAACAATGGCCGACGGCTTCGGTAACGGTGCTTAATCGGGATGCTTCGGATCATAGGCCAATTCTATTATCCACTACTCCTTCGGATTATGGTCACATTCCGTTTAGATGTTTTAACTCCTGGATGGAGTTACCGGGGTTTTCAGGACTGGTACAACAAGTGTGTAATAGCTTTGTCTTTAATGGTCCAGCGGATATGGCTCTCTCGGTAAAGCTGAGATGGTTAAAAAACAATATTAAAGCCTGGCTCAAAGTGGAAAGAAATAAATCTAATGTGGTGTATCTAGTCAAGAAAAATCGGATCCATCAGTTGGAAAGATTAGCGAAGTCGAGGTTGTTGGAGGATAGGGAGCTGGATGAAAGGGCGGAATGTATCAATTTCATCATGGATTCGGATCGCAGGAATCAAATGGATGCCAAACAAAAATCCCGATCGAGGTGGGCCATCGAAGGTGTCGAGAATTCTGCTTTCTATCATAACGCCATCAAAGCTAATATTAGTAATAATCGTATTAATGGCATAATGGTGAATGGGGTATGAAGTTCAGACCCGGTGGTTGTGAAAGAAACATTCTTCGAATTTTTTGCTAATCAATTTACAGAACCGATGGCTTCTCGGCCTTCCATAACGTGTCAAAATTTAGTATCATTGTCAGCGGATGAAGCTAATTCCCTTATTGAGCCTTTCTCTCTTTCGGAAATTAAGGATGCGATTTGGGGTTGTGTTGGTGATCGGGCTCCTGGCCCGGATGGCTTTAACTTCAAATTCATTAAAAATAACTGGGATCTCTTTCAAGGCGATTTTCTCAAGGTTTTTCAGGAATTTCATTCAAAGGGGTCTATTAGTAGATGTTGTTCGTCTTCGTTCATCGCCTTGATTCCTAAAATTAATGACCCAATTTCTCCGTCCAATTTTCGTCCAATTAGTTTAATTGGAGTGGTTAACAAAGCTATCTCTAAAGTTCTGGTAAATAGGCTTAAAAAAGTTGTCGGGAAGCTTGTGTCGGAGGAACAGACTGCCTTTCTGGCCGGGAGAAATATTTCAGATGGCCCCCTTATTCTAAACGAAGTTATCGCTTGGATGAAGAGAGCAAAAAGACCAGGTATGGTATTTAAGATTGATATTAATAAAGCCTATGGTTCCCTCAACTGGAAATTTTTAGAGTCGGTTATGACTCAAATGAATTTTCCGGTGCTATGGAGGGACTGGATTATGGCAACTCTTGTCTCGTCTAGAGCTTCGGTACTTGTGAATGGTTCACCCACTATGGAATTTGAGTGTACACGAGGGTTGCGGCAGGGAGATCCTTTGTCTCCCTTTTTGTTTGTCATTGCCATGGAGGCGCTTTCTGGGATTATAAAAAAGGTTGTGTCGGAAGGTATTTTCAAAGGCATACGATGTACAAACAATGGTCCGGTTCTCTCTCATCTTATCTACGCGGATGACGTCGTGTTTCTTGATGAATGGTCGGGAGAAAACGCCCTTAATCTGCGAAGGATCCTAAGATGTTTTCACTTAGTCTCAGGTTTGAAAGTTAATTTATCTAAATGTTCAGTGTATGGAGTTGGGGTGAACGATGCAGAGGCTCATCTTATGGCAAACGTTTTGGGATGTAAAAAGGGTTCATTTCCCTTTAAGCACCCAGGCTTGGTGGTAGGAGCAAACATGAACCTTACTCGTAACTGGAAGCCGGTTATTGATATATTCAAGAATCGGTTGTCACTATGGAAAGCAAAGAATCTTTCATATAGGGGTAGAATTACTATGTTAAAGTCGGTTTTGAACGCATTGCCAACCTATTTTTTTCCTTGTATAAAGCTCCGGCTAAAGTCTTAGATATCTTGGAGAGGTTGAGGAGAGTCTTTTTTTGGGGCGGTTTGGATGAAAACTCTCGTATGAGTTGGATGGCATGGGAAAAGGTAACTGCTCCTATGGAATACGGTGGATTAGGATTTGGTTCCCTCCGAGATGCTAATTTAGCGATGCTCTCAAAATGGTGGTGGAGATTCAAAATGGACAAAGACGGTCTATGGAGAAGAGTGATTTGGGCGATTCACCGTAACAATATATCATGGGCTCCAATCCCAGCAAAGATGTCAATACCAGGCCCCTGGAAGCAAATCATCGGGATTAATACTCATCTTAATCAGATTGGGGTTAATCTCATTGATGCAATTTGGTGTCGGGTGGGATGTTGTTCGAAAGCAGCCTTCTGGCTGGATATTTGGATCAGTGAGCAGCCTTTATATGTCAAGTTCCCGGTATTATTTGCTCTTGAAATAGATAAGTCTTGCTGCGTTTCGAATCGGGTCTCATGGGGGGAGAATACGGTGAACCTTTCATGGAGGTGGATCCGTCCTGTAACATCAGTTAGTGAACAAGAGGAGTTGTTAGAGTTGTCGCTCCTTTTATGTGAATTTATTGGTGGTAATGGGACTAATGTATGGGTATGGAAGTATGATAAGTCAGAAATTTTTTCTGTGGCCAACATTAAAAAATTTCAGCGACGGTATCAAGATCAGTTCCGGACTATCTGTTCTATTGGAATAAATTAGTTCCGAAAAAAGTGGGGGTTGTTTCATGGCGGGCTATATCGGAACGACTTCCTACCCGGGTTGCACTGGCTGCAAGAAATGTCTACATTGCAGATAATCGATGTTTGTTTTGTTGAGATTACGAAGAAACCTGCGAACACCTATTCGTTTCATGCCAGTTTACTCAGTCGGTATGGCTTATTATTTCGCAGTGGTGCAAAACTCCTCTTACGTTTGCATTCAGCCTGAAGGATATCCTGGAAGCACATGTATTCCTAAACGGATCCAAGATGAAAAGAATGGTTCTTAATGCGATCGCTCAGGTAGTTACTTGGTGTATTTGGAGGATGCGGAATGAAATCTTATTCGGCCAGGCAACTCCCAATATTACGCAGGTTGTTGAAGAGTCTAAATCGATGGCGTATCACTGGATCAAGAATCGCTCGGGAGCATCGAATTGGTCATGGAATGATTGGCGAAGTTTTAACATAACCATGTAGTGTAGTGTCTGGTGGTCTCTATTAGTATGTTTGGTGTTTTTGTTATGTAAATTTGGCGTCTAGCGACTTGCTAGTTGATTAATAAAATTTTGTTGGCCGTTCAAAAAAAAATCAACAACGAGTTTAGTAGTTACTTAGCCATTAGGCGTGGATAATTATTATTCCGTAAAGCTGATCATGTTGGGAATTTGTAGGAAAACTATACTGCTCCTCGGATTGTACTTGCTGCATCGGGTGTTGAACACGAGCAACTGTTGAAATACGCAGAGCCTCTTCTCTCTGACTTTCCAGGTGGCGCTCGAGTTGAGGAACCACAATCGGTTTATGTCGGTGGTGATCATCGAGTTACGGCTGACACAGGGGTATGTAATATGTTCCGTAAATTGTCCCTCATAAACTTTCCATCCATCTTTTGCAGGGGCGGACCCACATAAAGTGGGTCTGGGTCCCCGGACCCCAATGTTTTTAAAAAATTAGTAGATTCGATATATTAAATTGTAAAAGGACCTCATAAATGCAATTAGGTGGACATCATAGAATAAAAAGGAAAGCTGGTGTAGTGGTAAATCCCTTTGTTTACCAACAAGAGGTCATGGGTTCAATCCTTGTATAGCCCCTTTTTCTTGTTGTTTTTTAAAATCTAGTTCAAACCTCGCTTTGACCCCGGCCCAAACGAGGATCAACCCGAAAATTTTAAAGTTTTGTTATGGAAATTTTGAACACCGAAAAAATGGACCCCATTGGAAAAAAATCCTGGGTCTGCCACTGTACTTAGGGCATGTTTGGCTAAGCTTTTTGAAACAACTTATTGACTTATTGGTTTTTTGGAAAAGTCATAAGCTCTAAAATGATGTTTGGCAATGAGGGTGTATGTGAGGGGAACAAGTCAATAAGTCACCCCATACTGATTTTTTCAAAAAGCCAATAAGTCAATAAGTTGTTTCAAAAAGCTTAGCCAAACATGCCCTTACATTCAATGTTTAAATACCGGTATGAGCCGGCCGGTTATACCGGTTAAATCGGATACTAGACACGTGCCTGGTACCATACAGACCGGTAAAACTCAAATACGGTATGTCTTATGTACCGTCGATAAATCTGGTTCTACCGGTTCAAACCATTGAACCGGTTTGCATTATCTTAAAATTTTGATTTTTTAATTATAATAAAATACGATATTAAGGTAATACCGACGTTTCATTGTTGGTAAAACCTAGTGCCTTTCATTACAACATTTCATCGCTATTGAAACTACTACTCACATCGTTCAATGTAATATTATTTATAAGGAATAAAAATGCTCTTAAAAAAGGCATAACATTTTACAAGAAAATAATTGTTTTTAGATAAAACTATAATCAGTTATATAAATCTTAATTGAGATTGGATTGCTTTTTTAGATTAACTAGGTTATAACCCCGTGTATTACACGGGTTGAATAAATGAATTTTATATACCAAATAATAAAACATTATCTTTTTAAAAGCCTTCTTTATTGCACGGGTTGAAGAAATGTAATTTTATATATTAAATAATAAAATAAGTTATATCTATAAGAACATATGTATTGTATGGTTGAATAAATGAAATATTATATATCAAATAATAAAAAAATATATTTTTAAAACCATTGTAGTACGCGGGTTGAATAAATGTAATATTGTTTACCAAATAATAAAAAAAATTATATTTTTAAAAACCCCCGTGTATTACATGGGTTGAATAAATATGATTTTATATACCAAATAATAAAAAATATATATATTTAAAAAAACTAACGGATTTATATTTACAAATGCGTCTCTGAGAATTCACATACACTGTTCGAGCTTGAAAAATGTGCCCTTCCGTTAAGTTTTGTTATTATTTAAAAAAAATCAAATTAGTATTGGGTTAAATAAACCTAATTCCAAGTGAGCTAAATTCTAAACCATAAATTTTTTTTTGTAAATGGGCCTATATTGGAAGTGGTATGTGTTTACTATTTAAAAAAAATAACATATACGTATCGGATATATTTTTTTTAAATCACATGCCTCTCGAAATCGCGGGCCTTGTGCGGAGATCCTCCCCGCACACCATCAAAACCTCCCATGTATATTTAGATTCTGCACTAAAATACGTGCTTGACAATAGCCTTCACTTCTTTTCTCATGTTTAATATGTTAAGCTCATTTTTACAATAGCCTTACTCTAATAATAATAATGTTACGATTATAAGGTTTTTTATTTACAATCTCTTTGTTTAATTAATTGATATCCCAACTATTTTAGAACTTTATATGTGTAACATTTCTTTATCTGTGATAGCCTAATGTCTATAAATTATAGTTCAGTCTTGTAAAAAAAGGATAATAATATATCAAAAATATGAATTTGCTTAAATTAGAATTAGAACCAAGTTGAATTGTAAAATCTGAGTTTGGAGACTATAAAATACACGAATTAAATATAATGAATTTTAACTATGAAAATAAGTCCGTATACACCTTTTTAAATATTATTGATAATAAAATTAGTATTATATTAGATTTTAGATTTGATTAAATATTATTAATAATAAAAATTTGTATTAATTTAGATTAATTATTATTATTATTAGTATTATTAATAATTTTAATCAATTAAATGAGAGAATGACAAGTGTCACAAAACAGGTTTCTTTTATTATATAGTATAGATAGATTTGTATTTTCTGGAATTATAGTGTTAACTAGTAATCCGGTTGAACTATTTCAGAGCCTAACCCGGTATGAGTAAAAAAACCGGCTTTTAAAACATTGCTTACATTCTTGTGACGAGTATTTACTTTTTTAATTAATTTTTATATAAAGGCGTAATAGTTATATTAGGTGTCAAAAGTATGATAAGTCGTGTTTATCAGTTTACGATTCAATTTGAGAAATTTTAAACTTTTCATTTTATGATAACACTTGTTAATTAACACATAACTAGCATAGATTTTGGTTTAAAACATTAAATTGACAAAACCAATTAGTCGGTTTCTGATTAATTGATTAGCCAACCCTAAACACCCCGATTGAAAACTTGAGTTTCGTGTGAAGAAATATTCTTGTTGGTGTATTATAATTCAAGTTTAACATTTATATAATCTTTTAGCTTATCATGACTTGTACGGAACTAGAAATACTTATTAATTAATTACATATATTCAACCTGACAAAATTTTATACAAAAATTACTATACTTTAGCTCTTAAGATTATCATTTCTTTTAGAATAAAAAAGAAACAGAAAACTTGAACTTTTGCTATATTTTGTATAGTTGTAACAGGAAAATTTAATTGAACATTTCATTGAAAAATTGAAATTTTGTTATGTCATTAACAAGAAGAACGTTAATGTAAAGCTTTCATAAAAAGCATATCCTTGCAAGCAATGTTTTAAAAATCGGTTTAAACCGGCTGGTTGTACCGGTTGAATTATCCGGTAGAACCGTTTAAACCGCCCGATACACCTGGTTGAACCGTCTGATACACCTGATTAAACCGTTTTCGAACCAAATCCGATACGCTATAAAAACCGGATTTTAAAACATTGCTTGCAAGTCACTCATAACATATCACATGAAACTCATAACAACTATTTCAACACTTATAACCCGTCTGGATAAAAATTTGTGATATTGTTCTTCAAAATTTTCTACTCGTTTTTATGTTTATAACCTTTCTATCAAAATCAGACTTTGATGTACCTATGAAAATCTTGTTAGATTTCACAACCATTATCTTTACAAAGTTAGCTTGATGTTCTTTACTTTTATTGAAAGTTTATTTCTCAAAGGATCAAATGGTTTGTAGCATGGTGGTATCAAGGAGGGTAATAAAGTGTTGCCTCATCAAGTGATACGCGTTTTAGTCCCGTAGCGAACATTGCAGTTCTAAAAAAACAAGTTGAAAGGGGCATCCTGAGTCATCAACTAATGGATAAAACTTTAAGTACACACATAATAAACATGTTTACTTTCACTAACACATGATTAAAGTCGACTTAGTGAACATGTTGTCTTACGTTTTGGTTATACTTGTTTAGATTTTAAGTCTTGTATTTTTTTCATCAAGTACGAGCCTAGTGATTATTCTATACGTTAGATGATTATAATTGACTTAGTGAACATGTTGTGCGTACGTTTTGGTTATACTTGTTTAGCTTTTACATTCTTGTACTTTTTTCGTCAAGTACCATGTATCAATGAAAAGATAATCGATATATTAAAATTAATTCGAATTATAGCTTTTTTTCTTTCTTTTTTACAATCATATATATGGGGGCTGCTAGAATGAGAACCACCCCGAGTTGTAAGAACCGCGAGAACTACACCCCACGGAGCGCCGTTCGCCATGATTTTTTTTTACAAGTAGATGTGTGTATTATAAACACAGCCGTAAAAAATCATGGCGAACGGCGCTCCGTGGGGTGTAGTTTTTTACACCACAAGTTTGGTGTTTTTTAATTTTTTTTCTTTTTTCTTTTTTTTTTCACCAAACTTGTGGTGTAAAAAACTACACCCCACGGAGCGCCGTTCGCCATGATTTTTTACGGCTGTGTTTATAATATACACATCTACTTGTAAAAAAAAAATCATGGCGAACGGCACTCCGTGGGGTGTAGTTCTCGCGGTTCTTACAACTCGAGGTGGTTCTCATTCTAGCGGCTCCCTATATATATATATATATATATATAGAGAGAGAGAGAGAGAGAGAGAGAGAAAGAGAGAGAGAGAGAGAGAGAGAGAGAGAGTAAAAGAAGAAAGACTAAGGTTCTGTTTGTTTTTGCTTAAAATGTCTGTAAAGAGCTTATGTCTGCGGGCGGGCAGACATAAGCCCTTGAAGACTGTTTGTTTAAAAAAAAGATCTTAAAATAGTTTTTAATAGCTTTAAAAAAAGCTATGTCTAATAGCTTCATGAATCAGATCAGATATTCACACAGACACCCACCCTTCTTCTTCTTCCTCTTCTCCCCTGCCACCACCACCACCTCTCCTCCCACATCACCTCCACCTCCCCTGCTGACACCACCTCCAACACCACCTCCACCTGCTACCACATCTCCGCCACCACCTCCTACATCTCAGCCACCACATCTCCGCCACCACCACCAAACCCATCAATTTAGGGGGAGACCGTAGAGAGAGAGAGAGATATGTGTGAGAAAGAGAGAGATCGGTGAAAGAGAGAGATCGATGAGAGAGAGAGAGACCATAGAGAGAGAGAGGCGGTGGTGTGATGGCGGAGGTGTGGTGGCGGAGGTGGTGCGGTGGTGGTGGCGAAGGTGGAGGCGGAGGTGGTGCGGTGGTGGTGGCGGAGGTGGTGCGGTGGTGGTGGTTGTTGTAGAGAGAGAGAGAGTTTGTAGAGAGAGAGAGAGCATAGAGAGAACTGTTGTGTGTGTGTTGTGTGTGTGAAGTTTTTGAAGGAAAAAAACAAACCCTCTTCTTCTTGCAGACTGCAGACATTTGGTCCAAATCTTCTCTTGCAGATGCCTGCAGATGTGGTCCGCAGACTACAAACATTTTACATCTGAAAAAACAAACAACACCTAACAATCTTCACTTATTTGAAGATGACAAAGCAAACAACTCAAAACTAACGAACAAACATGTTCGTTTGTGTTCATGAACCGTCCGTTGATACTATTAACGAACAAACATAAACAAATATGAACATATTCATATTTTTAACGAACACATACGAACAGGAAAATATCGTTCTTCTAATTGTTCGTGTTAGATCATTTATTTTGGTTAAAGTTAAACTAATGAATATGAACATGCCATGTTTATATTTATTCGACTCGTTTACATACCTACATAAAACATGGGCATCTATTTTTAGTAGTTTCCAAAAAAAAGTCGATTAATCTCCACCCTCTAATATTTTAATTATAGGTTTGGTTTTAATCGCACAATAAACTTAAAAAATCTTCAAGAAATACATTTTCACTAACGTTCGGTTGCAATGTCACTATGTTTATAGAATTGATGCACAACTCTATTTCACTTTATAGACATACTTTTTTTGCCACTTTAGGAGATGGAAAACTTTCCTGCTATAAATAATAGATATAAAGAAACCTTAAAAGAAGTTTGGCATCGAGAATCTTGAAAATAAATCAATCACTAATAGAACATATATCATACAACTCGAAATGGAACATTTCTTTGACTATATTCGAAGACTGGATACGTACACTGGATACGGTAACCTTTTTGGAATACATTTGTAAAGAAACATTCAATCTTCATTTGTCAAGGGGGCATCCCTCACTAACGTTTATTTGATAAGAGTTTCTTTATCTACCTTTGATGTTAAATTTACGTATCATATCGGATAAGTGAAACAATAGAATTGAAGGAATTGAATATGGGTCGTACTTTTGATGTTAAACCTACGTATAATATTTGATAAGTGAAACAACAAAGTTGATGGGATTAAATGACGCCGTTGATGATTTGGCTTTTAACTATGTGAACACAGGTCGTAGGCCTTTAAACGTCCTTGGTCAAAACCATTGTGACATATAAATACCATGACACCGATTCCACCAAACTCGTAGTTGAAGAATATCAACATAGAGTCTCATACTTGTTATCTTTTTCTTTTTTCTTTTACCAGCTAACTTACACGCCCTTTAATCATATTCCTAAATCTATTTATTTGTTCACCATGAGACTCAACTCAAGAAAAAGGACAACTTTCCTACATACCGCTCAGAAAAAAACTCACATGGTTATCGCAATTAGGGTCGTTCAAAACGCTCACCATTCACTCGGAACCGGAAAAAAAAAACAAATGTAGCCCAAAAAAAAAATTTAAAGTCAACAGCCCTAGTCAAGAAAAATTTGTTCTGAGTTTGTGATTTGTCTTTCACTCTTTCTAACCCTAGTCTAATTTGCTCGACTTTTGTAACACGGATTTTTCGAGTTTTATTCATTTAAATTGTACAAACATCCAGTGAAACCAATCCAAACCCAACTGCTCGGTTTTAAACCAAACCGAGTTTGAGTACAAATATTTCGCTCGAATCTTTAAATTCGAATCGAACCGAGTTACTCAATTTACAAACGACAGAACCGAGTGGTACAATACTACAATCTATAACCCAAACATACAGTTTTTCACCAAATAACATCCGATCAGAAGAGGATGATGGCGCAGTTTGTTGCTCGTCTACCTGCTATCCTTATGTAATTTGCCAAACAAATAATTATTTAAAAAAAACTCAAAATCATAAGAACATATCTACAATTGATGTACTGCTGTTGTATTTGGTGTTAAGCTTCTTGCTGCCTACACTTTGGGTTAATAAAAGTCTTTTCTCATATAACTAAATTCAATCGATTATATTTGAAAAGTTGGTTTAGTGGTTAGTCATTTGGTTTCTCTCGTTGAAGTCCCAAGTTCAACTCCCACTAGCATCACTTTATAGGACATTAATGGTGGCAATGAAAGTTAGAACTAGGTCTCACTGGATGTCGCCAGTTCGAAACCGAGCCGAATCGGATTTTACCGTAGTGAGTCTTCGGGCGGACATGTTTTCCTTCGGATTTTACCGTAGTGAGTCTTCGGGCGGACATGTTTTCCTGACGCTGGTGGCTCGAGTATGCATTAATTCCTTTGGATTTTACCGCAGTGAGTCTTCGGACAGACAGGTTTTTCTGACGCTCATAGCTCGAGTATGCATTCAACTCTGACCGTGATGAAGTAGAGGATTGATGGCGTTCAAAAATATCAAATGCTACCCTATTTATTCTCATAAAAACTTTTAATTTTAAAAATTTTTAGTCTAAACGCACTCAACAGCATGGAATCAATTCTGTTCACCTTTACACAGTCACCATCGTCACCAGCCGCTCTGGTTTCCACTCAAAACCCTAATTTAAACCCATTCAATCACCATAACCGTCTTCAAGCTTTCCGGTGTGCATTAGCTTCTCAAACCAACCGAAATCCGGCGGCGGCGGTAACCTGCAGCGCTCTGCAACAGCCGCACATGGCAGCTCCGGCGAAGGAGGCGAAGCTATGGGGAGGACGCTTCGAGGAAGGAGTTACGGACGCTGTTGAGAGGTTTACGGAGTCGATTTCGTTCGATAAAGCGCTTTATAAACAGGATATTAGTGGTAGCCGTGCTCATGCTTCAATGCTTGCGAAACAGGTATTGGTTTTGAGTTTGTTTAGCTTTTGTGATTGAAATGTAGGTTTATTTTGAACTTGTGTTATGTGAATTGTTAATTGCATGTGTTTGGTTAGGGTTTGATGAGTTTGTGAGGTTATTTAGCTTTGAACTTTTGATTTCATGATTGGAATGTAGGAATCGGATGATTTTGAACTTGTGTTTTGGAATATGTGGTTGTTTCTAGGCTGACTTTGGGCGTTTTTTTGAGGTTGTTTACTCTACCATGTGCTGTTTATTTCATTAATTTCTATTAGGTTATGATAATTGATATACGATGATATTCGATGATTTATGTTTGTTTCCGCGTCTGAATTGATTTTTGTTGATTGGATTTAGAACTAGGTTGTGTTGGATTGTTAAAGTTCATGCAGAACTGTTTTAGTCTCCAGTTTTTAGGCACTTTGGTTTCACACAAATACACGGTTCAGTTTTACATAGTTTTATTATTTCAAAATCTCTCACAAGATTGCACACAAAATTGCCGTCTCTCTTCATCTCCGACAAATCGTCAGGACCGGCTCAACCATTTTAGAGACCCAAAGCGAAGTAAGAATTGAGGGCCCTTTGTCAACAAAGAATTTGGTCTGAAAGTAGTACTTTCGATTTCTATTTTACATGAAAATTATTTGTAAGGAGCTAATCAATTTATAAATTAGGTAGTTTTTATTCTATGCAAATAAAGTACAAATAATGAAGATTAATAAATGAATTTAATAATTTAGCAATCATACAAATTAAAGCAATATGAGTAGCAAGTTTATAAATAAGAACATCCAAGTAAATAAATAAACTCATTGTTAAGTCATTCTCCTTTGGCATAACATTTTGGTGGCCCATTAAAGATAGTGGCCCTAGGCTGGTGCTTTATTTGGATTGCACTGGAGTCGGCCCTGTAAATCGTTATACTTGCTCCCATACGTGGATATGCGTGGATGATTTAAACCTTTGTTAATAAAAATGCCTACTCAAGACTTTGTGTTATATATCTTATTATCTTGTAAGAGGTAAGATTTTGACAAGGCTGTCCGGTGGACTTCAGTTGCTATGTGTGAAACTAACAATAAAACAGAGTAGGTCCTTTAAACACAAAGAAATATATATATGTGTAAACATGTTCATGAATATTGCAAATTGCCTTCATCTCAAAGTGACTTACCTAACAATTTGTCAAGAAATTGTATTGTCTTTTAGATACATGGACATGTTATCACTTGTTTTAGATACATCTGGTTTACAAAGATGAGCATTTGAAGTTTTGTGGGACAAAAATATATGAACACTAAATAAACTGATTGTATAAGCAAATCCTCATTACATATTAGTATATGACACACCTACCAGTTTGCTGCATCTAGACTTCTATTTCATTAACAGATTTCAAATATATATACATACATATATCACATACACACATTACACACACACATTGAAATGTTGAATACAAAACCATTTTAGTAGAGAACTACAAGTACCGCATAATGCACTTTTACATAGTTAAAGCATTATGTACACGCGCAATATGGGTTCGCACAGTTGTGCTGCATTAAAGGTCCCTCTACAATATTATTGACTTATGGTGGTCAACTATTTAATATCACCTGGTGACTGCAGAAAACAACGATTTCTAACAATAGCTAATTCCTAAGTAAGAAAAATTATGGATGCTTAGAATCTAGTTTAGAAAATTACAGGCCAGCAATTGTGAAGCTATTTCTTTATAGCCAAATTTTAGTAAAACTCAGGTTTTTCGCTTTTTTCCGGAATTAGAGTACATCTTTTTTATGTGAATTTGTGACTTGAAGGCGGTGAGTTTTAACTTTTAGATGGGTTGTTGATGAGTTTTGATATAACTGAGGACAAGATTGATTAGATGGTGCTTTGACTCTTGATTTGGAGTTCATAATTTGTATATTTGATGTGGTGAAGTTGTGTGCTTTTACTCTTTGAAGTGTCTATTACTTTTGTTTGTTCAGTTATTGCAAGATATATGAGCGAATTGTTCTCTGGACTTTAAATATATGATATGGCGAATTGTTCTCTTGACTATGTAGACTTTGAGTTGTATCTTAAATTGTTAACGTTTATGAGTTTATCCAACGTTGAGTTTAATTTCATGATTGAAATGTTGGTTTCAGATGATGTTGAACTTCTGTTTTCGAATTTGTACTTGTTATGTTAATTGTTAATTGAATGCGTTTGGTTAGGGTTTGATGAGTTTGAGCGATAGGGATAGCATCATCGAAGGTTTGAATCAGATAGAGCAACAAATTGAAAGGGGAGAGTTCGTATGGAGGACCGATAGAGAAGATGTACACATGAACATCGAAGCTACCCTTACTGATTTGATTGGAGAGCCCGCTAAGAAGCTTCATACAGCTAGGAGTCGTAACGATCAAGTTTCGACGGACTTTCGGTTGTGGTGTCGTGATGGTATTGATACAATCGTTTCACATGTTAAACAGCTTCAGGTTGGCTACTTTAACCGATGCGCGCTTCTGAAGTTAGGTTACCAGCTCATATTTACGTAACGGTAGCTTTTTGTGGTTTGTAGATTGCTTTGGTGAGGCTGGCTAAGAAGAATATTGGCGTGATTGTTCCTGGTTTTACGCATTTGCAGAGTGCAGAACCGGTTTTTCTGCACCATCATATCCTTGCTTATGTCGAACAGGTTTGAATATTGATAATTATATTAACCATGAGAAAAAGAAAGTAGATATATCTGCAGAAAACATAACCGAAGTTAATTTTGTGTAGCTTGAACTTGATGCTAAGCGTCTGCTAGATTGCAGAGCTAGACTGAATTTCTGTCCTTTAGGTGCCTGCGCGTTGGCTGGCACTGGCCTGCCCATAGATAGGTTCATGACTTCTGATGCTCTCGGCTTTACTGCTCCAATGAGGAACAGGTATAACACGTTCATCCTTAAACTGTCATAACCTTATATTTAGTGGTGTGAATTCGACCTGAAAACACGACACAAACCTAACACGAAATTTGCAGGTTTAGGTTTCATTCGGGTCAGTATCAGGTTGAACCTGTGACCCCGTTTAGCTAAACGGGTCAGGTTTGGGTCAGCCCGGCTGGGTTTTCGGGTTGACCCATTTAACCCATTTATAGGTCATAAATTAAATTGCGTGTGTATTATGCCATAATTATAAGTCAAAAAGAGAAATTGACATAAGAATTTATAATTTAAATGTAATAACTTGCGGAAAAATTTTAAAAACTAAAAATATTCGGGTTGAACAGGGTCGTGTTCGGGTCAACCCACGAATATTCAGGCCATGTGCGGGTTCATATGTATGCCATAATTACTTTTGTTTTGTGGTTGAATAATCACTGACTTTTTTTAATTTATCAAAACAGCATGGATGCGGTTTCGGACCGTGATTTTATATTGGAACTTCTTTCTGGCAATGCCATATTGGCGTTGCATCTTTCGTGGCTTGGTGAAGAATGGGGATTTTGGGCATCGGAGGAATCTGGGTTTAGTATGGAAGCTGTTGGCGGGAAGTCGGCTAGGGTTGTAGGAGATTTGGTCACACTTCAAGTTTTATGTAAGGGGCTTCCACTTACTTACAACCGTGACCTGCAGGTATTATGCATATTATAATATTATTGCTATATTAAGTCACAATAACCAGTTTGTGGTGTTTGATTAATTTTTTTGTTGATGAGTTTCGTATCAGCTCCAACAACGCTTACTATTTGATAAAAACCTTAAGTACTTATTTTATATTTCTTCCTCTTTTTATACTTTTTACATACTTTTCATCTGCATTTCTGTTAGAAAAAAATATATCATGGAAAAGAAAGATAATTTCAAGAATTAAAGATAACTTTTTATAAATAAAAATAAATTAGTATTATAATTGATAGAAAATAAGCAGCCAGCCGCATGGTAAATTCAGATACCTTTAAATATATAAGGGTGTCCTTTTAGGTCTTTTTATGAATTATTAGTTGCTTAAATAATTAGTATCTACACTTAAGCAGCTGATTTTTTTAATTATTACAACCGCAAACAATTACAATTTGATTTTGTGAATTTAGTTATTTAATTAAATAATCAGTGGATGTGAATGCGGATGTAACTGTTTTCTGGTTCATTGCAGGAAGACAAAGAACCTGTATTTGACAGTGTGAAAACAATTATCGGAATGCTAGAAACGTCAGCAGACTTTGCACAGAACATCACCTATAATCATGATAAAATACAGAAGGTGTTACCATCTGGTCATCTTGCCTCTGGTTCGCTTGTGGACAGTGACAGTATTCTAAAAGGTCTAGATCAGATAGAGAAACAGATCGAAAGTGGAGAGTATGTGTGGATTCAAACCGAAGAACCTGCAAAGAATCTTCTCACAGCTAGAAGTCAAAATGGTCAACCTTCTACTGACTTTCACGTGTGGTGTTGTGACGCTATTGATACAATATTTTCGCATGTTAAACATCTCCAGGTTTTATCACTTTCCTAATCACTGATAATTCTTGTGTCTCTATGAGTCTATTCACTTTCATGTTTTCTTTTTCACGAAAACTCCATTCTTCGTATGTTGATAACTGTAGCTTTTAACATCATTTGGAAATGAAAACGGTTGGGGGGGGGGGGGTATTCTTGTTAGGGAATACATACACGATAAACTGTGTTGTTGATTCACATGTACAAATAGGCATGTAAACGGACCGAACGTTCATGAATAGTTCGTGAACTACATCGGCGGGAAGTTCATTTATGTTCGTTTATTTAATTAATTAACGAACAAACATGAACATAATTTTTTGTTCTTTTAATTAAATGAACGAACACGAACATGCTTTTGTTCGTTCATTTATGTTCGTGAACATCCGTTTATGTTCGTTCATTTACATTTGTTTATGTTCTTTTCATTTAAATACATAAGTAGTTATATTTATATGAATATTAAAAATAAAAGGAACTTTCTAACTAATATAAATATAACTAATTGGTAATTGGGCTTTCTAGTAATAAAATTGAGTTTTCAATGGACTTTATTGCAACTAATCACTAATTTATATAAAAAAATTTCTTTATGATCGTTTATGTTTAGTCAATTATGTTCATTTGTGTTCATTTATGTATGTTCAGTTATGTTCATTTGTGTTGTTTATTGTTTGTTAAAAATGATGTTCCTTTAAATTTGTTTGTTTATGTTCGTGAACTGTTTGTTTAGGTTTTAAACGAACGAACATAAACGAACACGAACATGCCCGTTTTGTTAATAAACAAACATGAACAAAAAAACGTGTTCAATTATATGTTCGTGTTGGGTTAAAGTTAAATGAACGAACATGAAATGGCCCATGTACCAAGCAGGTATGATATATGTAATAGCTTTTGCTGGTATACTTTGTGGTGTGAAGGTTGCATTGGTGAAGCTTGCTAAGAAGAATACTGGAGTGATTGTTCCTGGTTACACACATTTGCAGAGGGCACAACCGGTTCTTCTTCAACATCATCTTCTAGCATATGTTGAACAGGTTAGAATATGCATTAACACAGCCTCGGTTTTAAAAAGCTCGAAGCGCACAAACGCGATGAGGTCTAAAACCAAGGCACAAAGCGCAAAAGCGGTGGGCTTTTCGTACCTGAGGTGCAAGACGATCATATAATTTTTTTATATATCCTATATATTTTTAGCTTCCCCTACCTAAAATATAGCTATGAATAAGGTTTTTATATGATATTATCTACATGTACAAGCCAAAAAACACCCTAGGTACAAGAGGCACGCCTCACTCTTAACACCCCCCCCACCCCCCCCCACCACCACCACCACCAAAAAAAATGCTCTTTTTCTGCGGTTTTTCTTTTCAGCGCGCCTCGCTGAAGTAAAAATAAATTAATAATAAAAATATAAAAATTAAAAATAATATAAAATTAAAAAAAGTAAAAAAATAAACAAAATAAATAAAAAAAAGAAACATTATGGGAAAACATATATGATCAAATGCATTATAGTAACATATCTTTATGGTAAAATGCATGTAAGCTAATGAAAATTAGCTTTAAATGTATGGTAATTATGTCATTATCATTAGAGGTGCAAATGAGCCGAGCCGAGCCCCAGCTCGGCCAGGCTCGAGCTCGAGCTCAATTAACTTATGAGAGCTCGGCTCGGCTCGATTCGAGCTTTGTTTTCAAAGCTCGAGCTCGGCTCGTTTGTATTTTATCAAGCTCGAGCTTGGCTCGTTTGTATTTTATCAAGCTCGAGCTCGGCTCGGGCTCGGCTCGTTTATTATCTATTATTTAGTATATTAAATAAAAATAATATAAATAATAGATTTTTTAGGCTTGCGAGCTCGATAAGTAAAGCTCGGGCTCGTTTACTAAATAAGCTTATTTTAGGTTCGAGGTCGGCTTGCAAACAAGTTTAAATAAGCTCGGCTCGACTCGGCTCGTTTACACTAAGGCTCGATAAGGCTCGACGAGCCTAACGAGCTTCACATGTGAGGCTCGAGCTCGGGATCGATAAACAAACGAGCTTTGTTTTGAGGCTCAAGCTCGGCTCGGGCTCGATAAGGCTCGGCTCGTTTCGAGCTTTTTCTCGAGGCGATCTTGAGTAGCTCGCGAGCCGCTCAGCTCGTTTGCACCCCTAATTATCATATATAAACACATGCATCATGAATCCTGATTATGATTGGTAATTAAAAACAGAGCTTGGAATTCTAAACTGAGATTTTCAAAGTTGCATAAAATGAATGTTTGGTTTATAGCCTAACACAGTTCCATTTTAAACCTTAAACCTTCATTTACCACATTGTTTCAACAGTACATGTTAATAATCCTGTTGTACGTGGTCGAATTAAGCCTGATTCCACTTTGTTCCATCTCAAGCGGCCTTAAAGTCGTTGACTTTTGAAAACCCTGTTGTAAGCTTTAGACGCGTCTTCCATTTTCCCTTTCGCACAAAAACCCACCCTTTATCAAAGAAGTGAAAGCAAACACATTTGGTTTGCAGTTTCTCAACAACATCTTGGCCAAGACCCGAGAGGGTGTTAATGATCATTATAAACGTAATCACATTCAATTCAACTCCAATCTTTTCCATCAACTGAAACGCTATACACCGAAACCATCGGAAACACCCCCACAACACTTACAACAAGCTCATTCGCATCCTTCACCATCCCAATACCACACATGGAACAAACAACTGTCGTGTAAGTGTAACTAACTTCATCAGGCAAACACCCTCTCTTAGACACCTTGCGTGCGCCTTCAATCCGTCTGTTTTTACACAACGCTTTCAACAAAATGTTATACGTATACTTATCCTGCTCCAACCCATCTCTTCATATTTCCATAAACAGGATATCATACTAAACCTGTTCTCATCCAACAAACTATCCAAAACACAATTGTATATCTTAACATTAAGGTAAACTAACTGATGTAATTAGAGACAAACCGGTTAATGTCCAAACAAGCCCATATATTTGTCTTTGGGTCAGGTTTGCCACCTCTAGTGACAAAAGAACTAATATTAAATATACCCATTCAAACAATTAAAATTTATATGTACCCTGGCTTCTCTATCTCCTTACACTCTAAACTCTCATATCCTCATATGCAAGTTTTAAGGAAATGAAATGGTATAAATGTCATAAAATTGGAAATGGCTATATTTGATATTATAATTTTTTTGTTGGGTATATATGCTATTAATATATTATACCAAGTTTATGTTTTTAGAAAACTAACTTAGTCAAATTATTGTGGTGTAGCTTGAACGTGACGCAGAGCGTCTACAAGATTGCAGAGCTAGGCTAAATGTAATGAAGAACAGGTATAACTCAAAATCTTGTTACCTGTCATTATAATTTCTTTTTGCTGAGATTTGTGTTAAAAACAGCATGGCAGCGGTTGTTTCGGATCTTGCATTTGTTTTGGAATTTGCTTCTGCTAATTCCATCACAGCCATACATCTTTCTCGTCTCGGTGAAGAATGGGTGTTGTGGGCATCGGAGGAATTCGGGTTCATTACGCCTAGTGATTCGGTTTCAACCGGTAGCAGTATAATGCCTCAGAAGAAAAATCCCGACCCTATGGAACTTGTTCGTGGAAAGTCCGCTAGAGTTGTAGGAGACCTGATTAAACTTCAACTTGCTCACAACCATGGTCTTCAGGTACTATACACTTTCAATATCATTTTTACTAATTGTGATACCAAAAACAATAATATTTACAATAATAATAATCTATATTTTGGTGTTTAAATAAGTATTTTATCAATGACGGAAAATGAGAAAAAAAAAACATGTAGTTTCAGCAAACAATGCTAGCAGTACCACCTACATCATAACTCTACAAACAGGGAAACGTGGTGTATGTACACTACAAAAACTAGTTAGTAGTAGTACATTTGATATTAAAAAAATAATATTCATTTTCTTATCAAGATTAACTAGAATAAAAATCACTTGGCATTGAACTTCAGTTGGCACTGTACAAACTTAAACTTAAACGAGGTCCATGACATTAAACTTGAACTCAAGGCCATTTAAACTTAAACGAGATCCTGGATTACGATTTTTTCTATTACAAATAGGGCTTTTACGGTTGTAAATTGTAATTATGCTTAATACTTAAAAGTAAATTAATATGGTTTTTAATTAACCCATCTTTTTATTCCTTGATATGTTTTTGGTTCATTTGTATTCTAACATTGATCGAGTCTTATCATATGAACATCGTGCTTTTGATGGGGGATACCAATCATTGACCCGGAACAGGTCATTTTGATCATGAAAAACTTGAATACAACAGTTTTGTCGTTTATTTACAGGTAGACAAGGAGCCGATAGCTGACAGCGTTAAAACGATTATCGGAATGTTAGAAGTGTCGGCTGAGTTTGCACTGAACATCACGTATAATCAGGATAGAATACAGAAGTCGTTACCAGCTGGTCATCTTGATGCCACTACACTTGCAGATTATCTTGTTCACCAGGCAAGTTGACTTTTTTTTTTTTTATTCAATATATGCTTAAAATTTTCATTTATTTTGGACATAAAAACAAAACGACATATAAACACATAAATGCACGTTGTTCGATACATACATAACAAATTTATAATGTTGTGCAGGATATACCTTTTAGAACTTCACACGACATAGTTGGAAGGGGAGTTGCGTTGTGCGTTTCCAAAAACTGTCAGCTTCGGGACCTGAGTCTTGATGAATTACAAAGCATTAACAACGTTTTTGATGACGGAGTGTATGACTATCTTGGTGTAGAAAATTCGATCAAGAAGTTTAGTTCATATGGTTCCACTGGTTCTGAATGCGTAGCCGCTCAACTAGATTTCTGGATTTCCAAGCTCAGTGTTGACGCTTAGTATCCACGACTCTAAAAAATGGGTAATATTTACCATTTGATGCATCATTTTGTGGTTGTACTTATCTTTTGAAGGGTTGTCCCGCATTTTGTTTCTAAACAATGTCATGCTGACCAATAAAACAAAATAGATCTGTACTAGTTTGGTTTTTATAAAATGGGTCAAGGTAGGGTAGAGTCGAATTGGTTTTCGCCTGAAGTTTGTATTTGATTATGGTTTTGTTCTAAACGAAAATCAGGTCGATACCGATTTATATCAATCTGATTTCTGTTCTATTTCTTTTTAACCACAATGGATCAATAACTAAAACCTACACTTATGCTTAAATTATTACGCGCGTATAGGGTCTATTGGAGGCTAATATGTTAATAGTTGGGACTGCCAGTGATTATTTTTGAAGTTGAGACTGTTGGCGGCCAATAGCGAATAGTTGAGATTATTAAAATCCAATATTCCTAGTATAAAATGAAAAAGGTACAAAACTTTTGCATTATAAAGACGTAATTTTATAAAGACTAAATTACACAAATTGTCCTTTAGTTATCTATGAAATTTCATCATTTGTCCGTTGTCTTTAAAATGCACACTCCATGTCCTTTACGACTAAATTAAGCACACTTCATGTCCTTTACCTTAACACCGTTTATCAACTCCGTTAATCTCTGTCATGTGCATTACAAGCAAATGTAATTCACTATTGGCTTCAATAATGCTGCACTTTGGCTATACATTAGCTACAATATAACAAGCAACTATAATGCAATATTGTTGCACTTTGGATGCAATATAGGCTGCACTTTGGTTGCGATATAACAAGCAAATCTAATGCAATATTGCTGCACTTTCGCTGCAATATTGGCTAGCGATTATAATGCAATATTTCTGCAATATTGGCTACAATATAACAAGCGACTTTGGCTGCAAATATTGCAGAATGTTCAAATAGCCAAACATTGTGCAGAACTGAACCAAACAACCAAACCTGCTACATTCATATACACAATTGTAATGTTTAAATAACCCATACATTGATTAAAGATAAAATCCATCCTTTTGTGACTCTCCATTTTCGTCCAACTCTCTTAATGGTTGAACTAAGGTTTTGTGGAGTATTGATTGTGAAATTGGTAATCAGTTTGAGGTTTAGAAAAAGTTCGTGGGTTTAATTCTCTAGTATATATGAAGTATGTGAAGAGTTTTTGTGTAAAATGGCCTTTTTGCCCCTCACATGAGTGGCACGTGACAGATACTAACGGAGTTGATAAACGGTGTTAAGGTAAAGGACATGGAGTGTGCTTAATTTAGCCGTAAAGGACATGGAGTGTGCATTTTAAAGACAACGGACAAAGGATGAAATTTCATAGATAACTAAAGGACAATTTGTGTATTATAAAATTATTGTTTGTTTTGTTAAGAAATTATTTGAAGTCATACTTGAATTCTTGTATGGACCCGTTAATCGTATGTGAAACAAAGTTGTTCATATGTGAAGCACCAAAGATTCTAAAAAAAGCGGACTTTGAAAAAAAAATACTAAAAAGATATTTCAGTAAATATTCCTATGTGAAATAGAGTTGTTCATATGTGAAACAGTTGTTGTAGACTAAGCGAGGTAATAGCATTTCACAATCCGTTCCTCAAATTGAGGGAGGAAATTTTTTTATATTATAAAAAGTGATTGTAGGTAGTTGAAAGTGTTCATGAGTAAAGGAGAGAAATTTTTACTTCATCTGTAAATTTGAGGGGACACTGTTCACTCTTTATAATTTTTTAATATATTTTGAAAGTGGTTGTGAGTGGTAAAGAAATAAAAGTTAATGATAAATGTATAAAAAATATTATTTAATTGAAAGGAGAGAGAAAATGTAGTTTTTAATTAAATCACAAGGTAAAAAAAAGATGGAAGGAATGCGAATGCTCTACCAGAATACCAGAAGAGAGCATACGGAGGTTTTGTCTCCTAGAGTGAAGTTTACATATTTACTCCTTCAAGTTGTATTACTTAAAAGTTTGAGATCAAATAGATTGATAGCCAAGATTCAATCTTTGTACTTGATTATAAATTTATAATAATCTACTTTGATAAAAAGTGTTTACTTGCCCTTCATTTTTTAGTGTTAATAGTAAATGATCTTATTTGTTTCTTTAAAAAATATAGAGAGCACCAACTCAATGGCTATAGAGAGATGAATGCATAATCTAACTTTCATGTTTAACGTATCATTTATCGAATAAGCAATTCAATGACAAAATTGATAACGGAAGTGTAAAAACTATGATTATTTGAAAGTGCTTAAATTTTATATAGTAAGGTCAGTTCTTTACAAAGAAAAAAATTGATAAGTAGTTTGAAAACAAAAGCTTTAAAAAAAGTATCAAATTTAAAAATTTGTTAGTAGTAATAGTTGAGATATAGATTGTCATAGATTTACTCCAAGATTTGAGATTTCTAACAAATAATTCAGATATCCAAAATTTTATAAAAACCCTCTGAATCCGAAAATCACAGTTTTCGGATATCCAATCTTTTTTTTTCAGATATTTCGGAATTATAACTTCGGGTTCGGTTTCGAATTTGGATTTTTTTTCACACCCCTACTACGTCTTCCTATCTCAAAACAGTTGTAAATCTAAGTTTTCAAGGGTTTTTCCCATACCATTAGTAACAAGAATGCTGCAAAACATTGCATACAAGCCTTGAGATCAACTACCAATTTCTTTCTCAACCAGACCTTAAATCCACAAAAAAAAAAAAAAAAAAAAACCCTCTAGACTTTAATGGGATCTCCTTGCTCCTCATCATTTTAATACTCTCAAGATTCAAATACAAAACCCTAACGATCCCCGCAAAGAGCAAAAGAAACATCAGTATTCACTCCTAAACCGCAATAATCAGCACTATTCACAGAACTATTGGTTGTGTCATCCGCATCTTTTTGGTAGCGTGCTGCACATCCGATTCCAAACCTGAAGCGTTTTCCGAACCATCAATTTGCATATCAAGAAACCCAAATGATGACCCGGGCATCATTATATCCATCAACGTTGGTTGATCGGTTTCCGAATCGAGCTGACGGCTTCCATTGACCACTTCTACGGAAACATCACACCCCAGGATTTGAATTTCCGGTAACGACTCATGATTGTTATTAATCGTCTCCTGGTCCCGAGCACTGCCATCTTGAGATCCGCACTCATCGAAAGTGGTTGCACAGTTGAATTTCAAACTAAAAGATGGCTTCACGGTTACGTTAGGATCATCATCAGCACATTGTATTGATGATGATGGTATCTCGGTTTTCTTATGATCATGAGAACTTTGATGATGAGTTAAGGATAAATTCACAACGGTATCCTTATGAGCATTCGTATCCAGACTGCTGACGTGGCACCGTTGGTCATCATCAGCGGTGGATAAAGAAGGTTCCTGATTTGGGTTCTCGAGAAGATCACAGATTAATTTCTGAATAACTACTCGTTTGAGAGATGCCTCCGCAGGTGGAAACCAGTCCTCGTTTAGCTGAAAATATGCAGTTAACAAACTCGTAATTATAATTTACAAATAATTATAAGAGTAAAATGTCATTTTCGTCCCTCAGGTTTGGTCAGTTTTGTCCAAAGGTTTATTTTTCCGCCTGGATCCAAAAGGTTTCAAATCTTGCCATTTTCATCCGGCTCGTTAACTTCATCCATTTTCTCCGTTAAGTCAGGGGTATTTCCGTCTTTTTTGTTAACTTAAAGGGCAATTCGGTCTGTTTCACTTTATGTACAAGCATATAGCATAATGTACAAGTATTCAAAAGACCAAAATCACCAAATTGCCCTTTACGTTAACAAAAAAGACGAAAAGTCCCCCGACTTAAGAGAGAAAATGGATGGAGTTAACGAGCCGGATGAAAATGGAAAGATTTCAAAACTTTTTGGATCCAGATGCGAAAAAACAAACCTTTGGACGAAAGTGACAAAATTGGCCAAAACTCGGGAAGGAAAATGGCATTTTACTCTAATTATAATGTGCAAAAACGCGAGGGTAAAATAATAACTTACAAAGTTAAAGCTCTTTGAGATTTTAAAAGGATTAAAGTGTAGAGGAGCTTGCTCCAAGAATAGTTCTACATAGTGGAGCAAGAACAGACCACAGTCGAACATATTTTGCTGCTGCGGTAACTGCATAAAACATATGAAATTGGATTTCAATAATTATAATAAACAAATTATCGAATATAAACACCCCTAATGGAAGCTACGCGTTATATACCTCCAGAGAGATGAATCTCAAATTATCAAATCTCGAGGCGATGTCTTCAGAAACTTCATGTTGCCTCGCTTTCCACTCCTCCTTCAGGTAACTGCATTGCCATATCCCAATTTACACGTTTTACGACACTTAAAATATTTAGATAAGAGAGATTCAATAGTCAAATAGTCAATACCTTTGCACAAGACCTTGTAGACCAGTGTGACTGCCTCTCAAAGAATCCATATGCAACACACACGGAACGTTCATCGACTCGTTTACATCTTCATCTGAACCAGTTAAAATATAACATTAATCGAGCAAGACCAATATTTGTTTGAAGAGTAAAGTACACAGATGGTCCAGTGGTTGATCAAAATTTTGGATTTAGTCCCTAGCTTTCTAAAAGTATACGGATGGTCCCTGTGGTTTGCACTTTGTGACGCATTAAGTCCCCAACTTTTACCAAAAGTACAAGGATGGTCCCTGTGGTTTGCACTTTGTATCACATTTAGTCCCTAACTTGGACATGCTAAGACCTTTAGATTTGTTGATTGGGGACTAAATGCGTTACAAAGTACAAACCACAGGGACGATCTGTGTACTTTTAAAAAGCTAGGGACCAAATCCAAAATTTTGATAAACCACAGGGACCATCCGTGTACTTAACTCTTTTCTTAAATTTATTAAGAGACCGACCTTCATATGTTGCCACTTCTCCAAGATGACACATGACGATAAGACTCCAATGATAACTGTCGAAACAAAAATATAGATCTCAATCGATGGGAATAATAATTTAGTAAAATCAGAGCGATGTATATTTCAGTCACTCACTTATAGTTTATAGGAATAAAAACATAATCTTTCTCGAAAAGGTTGACTTTTCTCGTCCATTTCTTCACGCGTTGATAAGCAACCCCGCCTTTAGAAGCATCAAGTGGATCTTTATCGGGATCCGCGAGCTTCCGGAAAAAGAAGCTATTGAAAAAGTGGAGCTTGCGGCTCTCGTCAGGCTTGATTTTGTTCTTCAAATACCTGTCGTAATTTAATATTTTATAACTAACAAGTAAATTAAAAGTATAAGACATGCTAATATCAATAGCATCGCCGTAAAGGAGAATAAAGTCATAAACATACTTGATATAAAAGTCAATGATGGTGTCGTTGACAAATGTGTCGGGTTGTAGTAGATCAAAGTCTCGTTTACTTAGAGAAACGGGATCGGCATCCCCCTTTGGATACACAACCTCTTCAAAAGGCCGGTCAAAGCTGGAAGCATTCAGCGCAAAATAAAAAATAAATATAACTTTTATATTATAAAATAGATAAACAAGCAGGAATCAGCATATCATTTATCAATACGATTTTCAAGATTTTTCTTAACTAGTATTTTGACCCGCCGTGCGTTGCGACGGCTTCGAAACTTAAAGTAACTCAAACTTATACCTTTCAATAATTTGACCGGACCCGACTCGTTTTCGAACAAAATTTACGGCAAAACGTAGACCAACTGAAAACGCACATGAAAATAAGTACGAAAACGTATTATATTTGACCTGACTCATTACCAAGACAATGTACATCGAAACGTAAACCAACTTGGATTTATAACGAAACGTGCAACCACGTAAGAAAATAGTGTTTTTTTACGTTAAAAATGGTACCATGCACCGTGGCGGAGTCGAAATGTAAAGTAACTCGAATTTATACCGCCTAGTGAAAACATATTATATTTGACCCTACTCGTTTTCGAACAAAACGTAGACCAACCAAAACCGCACATAAAAATAAGCATGAAAACGTTTTATATTTTGACCCACGCACATAAAAAATAAGCACGTAAAACTTGAGGTGGGGTCAAAATGACATTTTACAAAGTTTTTAGAAAGTTGAGGTAGTGTAAGTGGCAATGCTAAAAAATTAAGACTTGTATACACAAAAAGAAAAAAAAACCATGGATGGCATTGTTGTAAATATGGCAAAAAACAATAAAAAATAGAGGTTGTGTCTTAGGTACTATTCCTAAGACACCCTCTATTGTTATATTAATAATAATAATAATAATTAATAATTAATAATATTCCATTCTTTTACTTACACCGGAATATATTTTGAAGAAGATACGCCAGAGTGTCCAACCACGGTGTCTCTGCAAACCGACAATGAAGTTACGTAACATTATAAAAATGATACAAAGTTTAATACTAGAACTTGTAAGAAAAACCAAAAAACTCACTCCGATTCAAGCATACTGGTCCATAAAGCTTTGTATGTCTTGTTCAAAGAAACAATTGCTTCGAGTCTCTCGTGCCAGCTAGAGTCGATAACTGCAAATTTCAACTCAGTGCCTGAACAATGTATAAATAGGCAAGACAAAATTCAAATATAAGATCCTTAGTTGCATCTAATTCATTTGGCCAAATTAAGCACATCGTTCATATTATCTATTAAACATGCACATCTAACAAGTAATACTAAAAGCTTTTCGACTATAACCTGAAGCGCATTCAACAATTTTATCATGCTTTGTATCTTTTGTAAGTACATGAATCTTCACCATGGCCATCTCAACCTACACACAATCAATAATAATTGGCAGCTATTATCAGACATGAATATATATTTTCCACAGAACATGTTACACACACACACACACATATATATATATATATACTTGTTCTCATTCTACTATGTTCGTCTTTCTCTGTGTTCTATATGCAAACTTTTGTTTCTCATTAAAAAGCCAGAAAAAGAATAACGGGTATATTATAAAGATCGAAGATGTACTTACCCGTTCATACCAATGAGATGTGATATGAAGTAAATCTTCAATACCCCACTTGCATTTTAGGGTTCTTTCATCTCCGTCTACTTCTGAACCCTCCAGTTCAACGAAACCGCTAGTAAAAGATATCGAACAATCTGTATAATAACTACCACGATATATCACATGATCAGGGTACAAGACAACTGTTGTTGTATCTTCACTGTCCTGTCAATTGTACAAAAAAAAAGGATTAGAAAATATCCATTAAAAAAAACTAATGTCCGAACCGAAGAGTTGCAGAAGTGCTTACCATTTCCCAGTCGTCTATGCAGTTATCTGAAGATGGTCCAGCTGGTACAATTGAATGATAAATAACGTATCAGATGGCTAAAAGGAAATTTCAACATAGCAAAAAGCTATGCAGTTAATGCGGTAAAAAATCGGATATCGGTCAAGTACTGATATTTGAGGTATAGGTGGTTATCACGGTGGGATATCGACAATTTTAATATCATGTAGAATTTATATATATATATATATATATAGCAATTTAACACTAACAATTCAGTATACTCTCCTACCATTAACAATTACGACTTAAAACACTAATAGTAGCAATAAGAAGAAAGGTATTGATATCCAGAACATCGGTGATATATTGGTTCAAATAACGCTCAATGCTGCCGATAATATCGGTACCAATATTTGACACCGATATTTTACATGGACACCAATATATCACCAATACTAACTGCATAGGCAAAAAGAAGGGAAATGAAGAATGTTTTTCCAAAACATTTCTAAACTACTAAATAGAAAGTTACAAAATTTACACAAGACCAACCGTTCTCAGCATTTCATGAATCATGATGTAACAAAGTAAAATATTGCTATTACCATCATCGTCTGCAACATCAGAAGAAGACGAAGATCTGTCACACATGCTTCCATTTGCATCTGTGCCCGTTCCACCTGCCTCATCCTGCAATCAGTTCAGCTTACGTGAGCACCTCAAATGAAATTTGGATCCTGAACACGGATAATCAGAACATACAAGTTCATAATGACTAGGCAACAGATCTAGCATGGCTGACTTTAATCTGTTGTTGCTAGGTGACGCTGATGTGGCAGCCGCATTGACTTCTGATTCGGATAAATCAGTTCTGAGTTCTATACTTGATAGAGGTCGCTGTTTAACAACTTTAAAAGCATGATTTGTAACAGCCGTCATTCCAACAGAAGGATTTTCTACTAGGGTGGTAGCCATGTGATTCATGTTGATGGTATCAATGTCTAGAGACGGAACGTAGTTAATCTCCTCTGCTGATATACTTTTTCCGGAAGCAGCTGCAAAGAATAACGACAAACGTAAGGGGGCTAACAATCGCAAAAACGCATCGTGTCATGTAAAAGTTAACTTAATAAAAATACAATATAAACACAAAGAAACCATAGTTGTCAATAGCGAATAGCGGTCCAGAGGGTGTCCGTGCAATGCAGTGGGGAACCCAGACACTGGTAATCACGTAACAAGTTAATTTTTTTTCAGATTAAGAAAAATTATAGCCATAGTTGTTAAAAGCCATCGCCTCTTGTGCGTAGGCCTATTTTCCAAGCTAGGTGAGGCAATTGCGCTTTAATTCTCTAGGTGATGGTTCGGCACAAATTTCGGCGAGATTCCTAGATTCCGGAGATTATATAAATTCTGGCAAGATTTTAGCCAGATTTCTACTTTTATCTAAGGATAACTACTTTTCTACACTAATAATTTACAACTTTTGGTACTAAGTAGATGATGCTAAATGTTATATAGTAGCTTTTGTTTATTTTATTTAAATAATAGTATTAATTTTCTAATACGTAAAATATTTTTAATTTTTTTCAGTGTGCGCTCTTTTTTTCTCAGTCCCTTGCTTTTTTTTGCGCCTTCCGCCTAGGCCCCAGGTGAGGCCTGTGCGCCTAGCGCCTTTAATAACTATGATTATAGCAATACCATACTCATATGAAAGAGAATAGAATACTTGTTTTTATGGTGTAATTTTAAAAAATTCGCATGAAAAAGTTATGCCCGTATAAAAATCGTGGGAGGTAGTTGGTTTGAAAGTCAACATTATGTTTTAAAAGTTGTAACTACTTAAACTCTTAAAATTATGTAAAATTACCTTTGTGTCCTCCTTATATGTATTATAATATAGTATGTATACATAATAGGCATATAAACTTTAAAAAAATCAAATACAATTCCACAAATATAACAAAAAATCCCTAATAGAATTAGCAGTTTGAATCATCCCTTTAATAGGATCAGTGAAAGAGTGGCAGACTGCTGCTTATGGGTTCTTACGGTTAAAAATATAACGTCCAAAGGCTAAAAAAAAGAACTCCTGAAACTCCACTGTTAGGCCTTTGGATGAACAGTGCCTCCACATCTCCTTGAAACGCAGTGGCAAACTCACTCACTTGAGCGCCTAGGTGTATGCGTTGTGCGCTTGTGTGTTTTTTACTATAGAGGTTTTAATATGATAAGATTACAGACTGCTTTAGAAAACGAGCCATAGCGAGTATCCACCTTTACACCCTTGGTGTTCATATTTACATTCTATTCATCTCTTTTTCACACACAATAACGCAGGACCACGGATGGAAATTTAATCAACTTAAACTGACACACTTTTTGACTCTTACAAAACTGAAATGTCAATCTTCAATGTTTATAACAAGTCCCGTTTCCTTTGGTACACTTCATTGCCTCATTTAAACATTTCTTTTTCTCCAAAAACTTTATAAAATTAACAACACACATCCAGATCAACTGGAAAAGTGACACTGACAAGCACATATTACCATACGTTTACCACATTTGTTTACTATAATTTTCAACCGCTACAAAGTGGTATTCACTATTCACTGTGTCAACTTTGCTTCTGAAACTGTAAAAAGATCGAGGCAACCACTTATCTAGATCATTGTTCTTACCCCACACATCATTTCACTTCTACACTACCTAAGTTAAAATAGTAAGTAGTATTGATATATGAACATGAACTTTTAAGCGCTACAACATCTAGGGTTTTTGAACGCTACCCTTAGCTTCTGCTTTCGATCGAGTACAAACTACAAACCTAGTATCTTCCTATAATCGTATTTGTGGACGGTATATACTGCATTCAACACCTAGATCATAAACTACCAAAACACATATCCAACACTGATGCATCACCACAAAACCCTAACAATCTTCAACTAACAAATCACCAACATCATCATCATCATCAATAAAAAATCAACAGAATTTGATCCTTCATTATACATCTTGTAATAACAATATTCACACACACACACACACACACACATATTAACCAACAGTCAGCACAAATTCACATCTATACATACACAAATACCCTAAAAATCATATTAAAAAAACAAAAATCACACTAAAATGAATAGAAATTCCACATCTCATAACAACATTCAACTAACTAAACTACATAACACATTAAACAACGGTCAACACAAACTGAAAAACACAAAATTCAAACCTATACATACACATAAATCCGAAAAATGAAATAAAAATTTATAATAAACTGTACCGGTTTCGAGAAAAGTATACTTCTCAATCGCATTTCTAGGAGGATCATCCGGTTTAAAATCGAAAACGTCGAGATTTTTGTTGCAAACGGTCTTCATCTTCCGTGAGTATATACGCATGTATACATACGCTAGGGTTTTCGAAGGAAATTGTGACGATGAGTTGACGGATGACTTGTACAGTGAGCAATCGAAATTAGGGTTTTTTTTTTATGTGAGAATCATGGTGATTGGTGCAGATGAAGATTGTGGTTTTGACGGATTTTTGAAGGTTTGAATTTCAGAAATTCAGGAAGAAGATGATCGAGAGAGTTTGTGAGGGTAAGAAAGGGGGTTTACTCGATATATATTATATAATACAAGGTTTTATAAAAGAATTCCAACAATCAAAAACTATCTATCTACTGCTTCTAATAAAACAAAATAATCTTTAGCCACTTGTCATTAGCTTAACCCATTAGTTGACACTTGTCATTTGATTAATACCTCTTTTCCTATAATGACCGTCAAAACAATCCATCCCTCACGCGTTTTTCCAATTCTCTCTTTGAGCGGCAAATGAATAGACGCCGTTTCACTTATTCTTTCCCTCATATTCTAGGGTTTCTCCCATTCTCCTCCTTCCCTCTCTGTCGCCACTGATATTCAAAGATCTTCAATCCATCAATTCGAATCAAGGTTAGATTAACAATAGTTCCGATTAAAGATAGTGATTTTATCATTCTAATCTGTTGATAAATGTTCTCATTATCATTTGATTTTGATATTCAAATCAGAAACCCTAAATCTATTTCGCGATTCCACTTTGGCGACTAATCTCTCCGACATTCCCTGCCACCTTTGTTTGATCGACTTCTTCTTCATCTCGGTAAGGTAATTTATCTTCTTGAATCCATTATATTGTTTAATTAATCATGTATTTGTATATGTTACACTGATATTTGTTTATGTTTTTCTTAGATTTCATCTATGTTTGAGTTTTTGTTGTACGATCTTCCCAAATTTGGGGTTTATTCTAAAGATTAATAACCCTAACTTTATAATTTCTTGAGTATTGTAAAGATTAGTAACCCTAACATTAAATATATATAATGCTGGGACGCTCAGTTGTGAGATAAAGGTTCCAGTGGGTTGTGAATTGAGTGGTAGGCTACGCTTATTTTCGTGTTTTCTTTCGTGGGATGAGTTTTTGTTCTTGGTAGGTTCCGTATATTATTTTTTTCTACAGATTCTGTGAAGAACTTTTGATTTTAATTGGAAACTGTTATCTGTTATGGAGTATTTGACGGCGAAATCGGTGAATACGAGAGGTTGATTGGAAAGCGATGTCGGAACCAGCGTCGGATTATAGGTTCAGTGACGGCGATATGACAATGTTTTATAGATCTGTATCGTTGAGTGGATTTTGGTCGAAGCATCGCGATGACGTTGGCTGCAATTAACTCCAGAAGGTTTGTTGTTAGATTTATTTTTTTTTGTTTAGTATGAGTGTATTAGTATAAGTATAATATTTAACATACATGATACTTTTAACACTTTCAATACGTAGTGATCAATCAGTCTTATTACTGGGTCGTTTATTTGATCACTAAATCATTTTTATTCTTAATTAATGGATTAATATGCGTTGGTGATGAGTCAAATCGATTAATATTTTAGAACCAGCCAAATTTTGTAATATACTAATATGTATATGATGTTCATATATGTGCAGGGTAGTGATTAGTGAATGAACAGCTTAGTTAAAGGTATTTTTTGCATTTTTAAGAGAGATATCTATCTTAAATTCCATTATATGCATTCAAACTATATTTTTTAATTTTTGTGTCATGCTAATGAATGTATGATATTTAGTGTCTTTGTTCGATGGTTGCGAATTTTGGCCAAATATCGAAGACATGGATGCACAAGAGGTAGGGATGCCAGAACCAGTGTCTGATTGTAGGTTCAGTTGTAACACCCCGTGTTTTCAAATGTCAAAGTCAAAGTCCACGTCAACTTTGACTTTCTTTGACTGTAGATAGTCGATTTTGTGTTTTAGTTGTATTATGTGGAGTAAGTGTTGTAATCAGCAAGAACCGAAGTAATCGAATGTGTTTTAACGCGAACCGATCTACGACTGTGAATGATAGGGAGTAACAATGCGATAAAGATAACCAATCAGTAATCAAACCGATCTAACAATCAATCGAACTCGAGACTCGAATTCTGCGAATTGTGGTATTATTATACGTGTGTGTGTGCCTTATGTGTTACTTGTGCGTGCGTACTTTATGTTTGGTGTGGTATTCAAGCAAATCAATCGAAAATCGAATCGAAACTCGAAAAGCAATCGAACTCAATCGAAACCGACATCGAAACGTGACTTATAGAAGATTGTATGTTAGATATAGTGGTTGGGATTAAAAGTAATTTGACTAGGAACTCTATCGTATCCGTATCATCGTCCATCGAAATCGAAACGTCGAAAATCGTCGCAAAATACTCGAAGTGCGTGGCGGATCGAACAGGAAGCATCCTGATCGAACAGGCCAGCCGATCGGCTAGCACCTTGCCAGCCGATCGAGCAGCCCACTCGATCGGAGCTCCCAGCCGATCGGCTGCCACTTTCCTCTTTTGGAAGCCTATAAATAGGGCTGTCATTGTCATACTTTCCATTTTTGGAAAGCTCTGACCGAACCAGCTATCTTCTTCACCTTTTCTCAGATTTCTCTCAATCCCGGTAAGTTTTCACTCTAATTCTTGTACGTTTTTGATCATTACTTGATTCTACACATTTCTATCTTTCAAAACTTGAATTCTAACCGTGAAATCACCAAGATCTAAGTGTTCTTGGGTGATGTCATCATGGTGTTCTTGAAGAACTTCAAACTTTGGCATCATTCAACCATGAATAGCTTAGATCTAACCGATTTCCACATAAACAAGTTAAGATCCATCATAGATCTAAACATCTTCATGATGTGAAGGATTGAAAGAAGGATTTCCAACTTTCTTTCAACTCTTTTACACTCAATGCTTTCAAACCGATAGAAACGGAGCTTGCACCGGCTAACTAATCATTCAAATAGTTAAAAGGTTCAAGATTCGGGTCCTATAAACAAGGTTCACCGATTTCGGGTTAAACTCTAAACCAACACTCCAAACCGTTCACCGGACGGACTTGGGTGATTCCTGTTCGAGCCAAGGGAACAAGTAGGAACGAGGGTTATCATAGTTCAACACGTTGTCAAGATACCTTAGAAGAATGACAAATAAACAAACAGCCAAGTGTTAGACGAAAGGCCGACCAGGTCGGAAATGCTGGCCGAACGGCTAGGCTGTTCGAACAGCCCAGCCGATCGGACATGCCAGCCGATCGACCGGGCCAGCCGATCGGCTAGCACAGGGTCCCACACTTTCAAGATTTCATGAGGTATAGTATTGACGAAGTAGTGTTCGATCGAACATGTCACTCGATTGGTAAACATTACTGTTCGGATCATGAGATACTATGCTTCAACACTTAATCGTTTTTACAACTCGTTCGTAGTAGAGAATGTCAGCCGATCGAACAGACTGTTCGATCGAGTGACATCCAGCGGAGGACCACTCCTGAAGTTCCTAGCCGATCGAGTGAGCTAGCCGATCGAGCGAAACGCTCGATCGACCGACTTGATCAACAGATTAGAATGATAAAATCACTATCTGCGTACGTGCCTGGTTATGCGTAAACTATTCGAACTCTATATGTTATTACTAAACTTGTGTGCTCACCTTTACATTTTATGTATTGACAATATTCTAACGTATGTGACAGGTAATTAGGATGCTTATCTGCTAGGGAAGCGAGGCTAGAATAAAGCTCTAGAGGCCAACGAATAGATGTAGGTCGTGGTCTACCTAGGGGTCTCTAGAAGCAAATAAACAATTGCCATGGAACCGTTGGAGTTGTCCGATCCGGGGTCTATGGCATTAGCTGTCTGTAGATCTTGTCCGGATAAGTCTTAATGACTTCAAGCAATACTTTTATTCAATTGGTTTGTAATAATTAAATCTGAGTTGTCGGAACGGAATTTATTTGCCTAGTTGCTTCTATGATAACTTGTTTATTTATTTGGGATACGGTATGGGACGTATCATTAAACTGAATTTGTAATAATAGTTGTTGTGGAAACTTCTGGACAATCTGTTTCGCTCAGTGCCGCGCACCGATGATTCCGCCATCGGTTGGGGTGTGACAGATTGGTATCAGAGCCATAACTATAGGGAATTAGGCAGACACGACCTAGTCCGGGTCACTGTCTTAGAGACCTAGACTATAGTTAGGAACCATCAGACCCAATTTATGTGCCTTATTCTGTAATTCTTCACTATCACTGCGCTCAGATTTTCAACTAACGTCAGGCGATTCAGTCAGGAAGAGGTGTGAAAACCGCAAACTCCCGACTAAATTTCCTGACTTATGGGGATTTTATTCCTTCATCTCGATATTTTCGTCAATAAACGAGGAGAATTATACCAAATCAAGTGTGAAACCCCCATTTTGAAGAAAGTTCTTCTCGATTTTACTAAAAACAAGGAAGAAATTGCTAAGCCAAGGGGTGAAACCCTAACCTTAGCAGTTTGTTCTGTATTTTATTCATCTCACCAAGGCTTCGATGGACTCCAACGACCTGAACTCACAAGTATGACCTAGGAGGCGCGTGTGGAATGCCCAAGAATCGAGGCAGAAACACAACCTCTAGAGTCGGAAGTGATGACAAGTCTACTGTGAATAGTCGAGTTGCCTTGGTTAGTCGATGTCTAGTAGCCGCAGACAATCTATCTCTCGATTTTATATGTTTCGAATTTGACAAGTCATCAGGTACACTTGTTGATTTTATGTGTTTATGTGTGCTTTCTCTGTTTTGTGTTTATATTTGCTTTCTCTGTTTTATTTTGGGATGATATTCGATTCTGCTATCATTTTAATCAACAACACACGACTCGTACTGTTATTCTATCCCTAATCGACACCCAGCTATCGCAAATCTAGACGGTATCATACTATGATATGCTATACGACTAAGTTAGACTATACCATACGGTGCTATCAGATACAATATCCGAACGACACGCGAACTTTGAAGGATAGGTTTCTGTTTTCTGACTGCTTCAGTAATTAAGTGCCTAGGTATTTGCGTGTTTCCGTATTTTATGCTCCAAGTATTTATGTGCTTCTGTGACCTACGTGTTCTATGTGCTTCTGTGCTTATGTGTATCTGTGATTATGTGATTATGTGATATGTGATTCGACGTGATTCTATGCTTTAGATAGTGGTAGGCGTGTGAGGTGAGATTCGATTACGTTGTGATGAGTCCTGTGACGATGTCTATTGCAGACCATGTCGTCGTCTGGATCACGTCACCGTCTGACTTGCCAAGAAAAGAGAGACCGACGTCTCGCTGCTATCATCTCCAAACAAGTGGCGAAAGCCGTGAGTGAGGTGTATGAAAATGCCAGCAAAACGTCTGAGGAATCCCGAGCTGAGAACCCTAAGGATTCAAGCAAGACCGCTTTTAGCTTAAAGCAGTTTAAGGCATGCGGGCCGAAGGAGTTCACCGGTGAGGATGGCCCTACCGCCATGTTTCATTGGTTCGACTCAGTTGAAGTCACCCTGCGACAAAGCGGATGCCCCGAAAATCTCCGCACTCTCAATGCTACTGGCGTCTTCCAGTCCCGTGCTCTAGACTGGTGGACTGCTGAACGAAACAAGCGTGGGAATGATGCAGCTTACGAGCTGACATGGGAGGAACTGAAGGCAATTATGATCGATGAATTCTGCCCTCCTCATGAACGCCAAAAGCTGGAGGATGAATTTTGGGTCATCAAGCAGAAAGACGGAGACAACGCTGCCCTCACTGCTCGCTTCAAGCAGCTCAGTATCATATGTCCCGATCAGGTCAAGACTCCAGAGATGACCATCAAGAAGTATATCCGAGCTCTGCCAGACTGTGTAGCAGATTTTGTTCACGCCTCCAAGCCAGCAACGACCGAAGAAACCTACCTACTCGCCGCTGAGATCAACGATAAGCGAGTCAAGTCTGGTTTCTGGGATGAGCAAACCAAGTCTCTGCATCAAGCCACTACGACACCCACCGACTCATCTGCTCAATCCTCCAAGTCTTCAAGAAGGAAGAAGAAGAACAACAACAACAGCTCCAGCAACAAGAGCTGTGCTGCCGCGACAAACGCCACTCCCCTGCAAGCGGTACCAGCTCAACAGCAACACCACCAGCGCTCAGCTCCAGTGATCAATGCACCGCCAGCGAAGCGTGCATACACAGGCCCTCACCCACTCTGCCCGACATGTTCGTATCATCATCCAGTGGGTCTAGCTTGTCGTTTTTGCGCTCACTGCAATCTGTACGGTCATTTCACTACGAACTGTCGCTATGGTCCTCGTCAAGCCCCAGTTCAAGCTACTGTCAACCAAGCTCTACTCCCTGCCCCTCAAGGCCAGCAAGCAGCTCAAGCACCAGCGGTCAATGCTCGAGTCTGCTTTGCATGTGGTGACCCTAACCACTTTTCCAACAGATGCCCGAACAGGGTGGTCAAGCAAGAGCCCCAGCAGCAACAGCAGCCTCAGCACCAGCAGCAAGCAGCCCGTGCCAGAACCTTTAACATCAATGCCCGCCAGGCTCAGGCGGATAACAACATGGTTAATGGTACGTTCCTTGTGAATGGTATTTATGCATCATGTTTGTTTGATACTGGAGCCGATAACTGCTTTGTGTCATTTGAATTCGAGAAGCTCCTTAGTCGTAAGCGCTCTTATCTGTCCTCGTCATTCGAAGTCGAAGTCGTTACAGGAAGAACTATTGCCGTTAATTCAATACTCCGTGATTGTACTCTCGAACTCAACAATCACATCTTCCCAATCGACCTCATTCTGATGCAACTCGGAAGCTTTGACGTCATAATAGGCATGGACTTTCTTCGTGAAAACCATGCTGAAGTTGTGTGCTTTGAAAAGATGATTCGATTCTCGCTCGCGAATGGTGATCTTCTATGTGTATATGGTGAAACAGCATCGAAGGGTCTCAAGCTTATGTCATGTATTCAAGCCAGCAAGTATCTTCGCAAGGAATACCGAGCCTTCTTGGCCAACATTGTAGTAGCGGAGAAGGGAAAGAAAAAGAAAGTTGAAGTCAAAGACGTTCCAGTGGTTCGTGAATTTCCTCAGGTGTTCCCTGATGATCTTCCCGGACTACCACCAAGTCATGATATCGACTTTCGTATCGACCTCATTCCTGGAGCTAACCCCGTTGCCAAAGCCCCTTATCGACTCGCTCCATCCGAAATGCGGGAACTCTCGAATCAACTCCAGGAATTACTCGAAAAAGGCTTTATTCGCCCAAGCACCTCTCCTTGGGGCGCGCCAGTCCTTTTTGTCAAAAAGAAGGATGGATCGTTCCGGATGTGCATCGACTATCGGGAATTGAACAAGCTAACCATCAAGAACCGATACCCCTTGCCGTGAATTGACGATTTGTTTGATCAGCTACAAGGTGCAGCATGCTTCTCTAAGATCGATCTGCGTTCAGGATACCATCAGCTATGGATTCAAGAGGAAGACATTCCTAAAACTGCTTTTCGGACCCGTTATGGCCACTACGAATTTGTTGTTATGCCCTTTGGTCTAACCAACGCACACACGGTTTTTATGGACCTCATGAATCGTGTGTGTAAGCCTTATCTTGACCGTTTCATCATCGTGTTCATCGACGATGTCTTGATCTATTCCAAATCAAAAGCCGAACACGCGCAACATCTACGTTTGGTTCTCGAGTTACTTCAGGGAAACCAACTCTACGCCAAGTTTTCCAAGTGCGAATTCTGGTTGGAAGAGGTTCAATTTCTGGGTCACATAGTGAATAGTCGAGGTATCCATGTCGATCCTGCGAAGATTGAAGCTGTCAAAAGCTGGATTACGCCTAAGAACCCATCAGAAGTTCGTTCTTTTCTCGGACTAGCGGGCTATTATCGACGATTCATTGAAGGCTTCTCCAAGATCGATGTGCCGCTCACCGCTCTTACCCATAAGGACAAGCCTTTTGTGTGGGGAAACGCACAAGAGACTGCCTTTCAAACCCTTAAACATATGCTGTGCAACGCACCGATTCTTACACTGCCCGACGAAAGCGACAACTTCATTGTCTACTGTGATGCTTCTAACCTTGGTCTCGGCTGTGTTCTCATGCAGCGAGACAAGGTTATAGCCTACGCATCTCGTCAGCTCAAGATCCACGAGAAGAACTATACAACCCATGACCTCGAGCTAGGCGCGGTTGTCTTTGCATTGAAGATTTGGCGACACTACCTGTATGGCACTAAGTGTACGATCTACACCGATCACAGGAGTTTACAACACATCTTCAATCAGAGAGAGCTTAATATGCGTCAACGCCGATGGGTAGAACTTCTCAGCGATTACGATTGTGAGATTCGTTATCACCCAGGCAAGGCGAATGTGGTTGCTGACGCGCTCAGCAGAAAGAGTTACGTGCTCAGTACCCGAAACATCCAAGCCCAGCACAACCTCGAAACCCTCATCCGAGAAGCTCAACATGCTTGCTTTAACGAGCGTACATTGAAAAGAGAGAGAATCTATCACGACGGAGCTCAGTTAGTAAGCAAATCAGATGGGATATTCTATTATCTGGACCGAATTTGGATCCCTAAGCGGACCGATTTGCGAAAGATTATCATGAACGAAGCCCACAAGTCCCGATATTCTATTCATCCCGGTGCAGACAAGATGTACTAGGACCTGCGTTATAAGTACTGAGGGATATCGCTCTGTACGTTGGAAGCTGTTTAACTTGTGCAAGAGTCAAGGCTGAACATCAAAGACCTTCTGGCTTACTCGAACAACCGCCGATACCTATATGGAAGTGGGAGAGTATAGCTATGGATTTCATAACGAAGCTCCCGCCCACGCCATCAGGTCACGACAGTATTTGGGTCATAGTTGATCGTCTAACGAAGTCAGCCCACTTTTTGCCTATACGAGAAGACTACAAGGTGGAGCGACTAGCCCAAATCTACACCGACGAGATCATTCGTAATCATGGTACGCCTCGTGACATCATTTCAGACCGTGACGCTCGGTTCACTTCGCGATTGTGGGAAATGTTTCAAGCGGCCCTTGGTACGTCGCTTAATCTGAGTACTGCATTCCACCCTCAAACCGACGGACAGACTGAAAGAACGATCCGTACTCTTGAAGACATGCTCCGAGCATGTGTTATAGATTTTGGTGGTAGCTGGAACAAACACCTGCCATTGGTGGAATTCTCGTACAATAACAGCTATCATGCCAGCATCCAAATGGCACCTTTCGAGGCTTTGTATGGTAGAAGATGTCGATCGCCTATTGTGTGGCACGAGATCGGTCACTCGCAACTAACCGGTCCTGAGATTCTACAAGAAACGACTGACAAAATCCACCAGATAAGAGACAACTTGGTAAAAGCTCGGAACAGACAGAAAAGTTACGCCGATAAAAGACGCAAGCCCCTTGAATTTGAAGTTGGTGACTACGTACTCCTAAAGGTATCACCTTGGAAGGGTGTAGTCCGATTCGGCAAGAAAGGGAAACTCGCGCCTCGATATGTTAGACCTTTTAGGATTCTGGAAAGAATCGGAAAGGTCGCCTACAGACTCGAATTACCGGAGGAACTCAGTAACGTCCACCCGACTTTCCACGTCTCTAACCTCCGAAAATGCCTCACTGATCATGATCTAATCGTACCACTCGACGATCTTCCGGTCAACGAAACGTTACACTTCGTGGAAAAGCCTGTCGAAATCATGGATCGCCAAACCAAGCAGCTCAGGCGCTCTCGCATCCCGATCATGAAGGTCCGATAGGAAGGCAAACGAGGCGCGGAGTTCACTTGGGAACTCGAAAGCGACATGAAGGCCAAGTACCCGCAGTTGTTTAAATAAATAGATCTGAAGCATCAAATTGGTAAATCACGGTGTCGTGTAGCCTTCGAGCCTAATTTCGGGACGAAATTCCCTAAACAAGGGGAGGCTGTAACACCCCGTGTTTTCAAATGTCAAAGTCAAAGTCCAAGTCAACTTTGACTTTCTTTGACTGTAGATAGTCGATTTTGTGTTTTAGTTGTATTATGTGGAGTAAGTGTTGTAATCAGCAAGAACCGAAGTAATCGAATGTGTTTTAACGCGAACCGATCTACGACTGTGAATGATAGGGAGTAACAATGCGATAAAGATAACCAATCAGTAATCAAACCGGTCTAACAATCAATCAAACTCGAGACTCGAATTATGTGAATTGTGGTATTATTATACGTGTGTGTGTGCCTTATGTGTTACTTGTGCGTGCGTACTTTATGTTTGGGGTGGTATTCAAGCAAATCAATCGAAAATCGAATCGAAACTCGAAAAGCAATCGAACTCAATCGAAACCGATATCGAAACGTGACTTATAGAAAATTGTATGTTAGATATAGTGGTTGGGATTAAAAGTAATTTGACTAGGAACTCTATCGTATCCGTATCATCGTCCATCGAAATCGAAACGTCGAAAATCGTCGCAAAATACTCGAAGTGCGTGGCGAATCGAACAGGAAGCATCCTGATCGAACAGGCCAGCCGATCGGCTAGCACCTTGCCAGCCGATCGAGCAGCCCACTCGATCGGAGCTCCCAGCCGATCGGCTGCCACTTTCCTCTTTTGGAAGCCTATAAATAGGGCTGTCATTGTCATACTTTCCATTTCTGGAAAGCTCTGACCGAACCAGCTATCTTCTTCACCTTTTCTCAGATTTCTCTCAATCCCGGTAAGTTTTCACTCTAATTCTTGTACGTTTTTTATCATTACTTGATTCTACACCTTTCTATCTTTCAAAACTTGAATTCTAACCGTGAAATCACCAAGATCTAAGTGTTCTTGGGTGATGTCATCATGGTGTTCTTGAAGAACTTCAAACTTTGGCATCATTCAACCATGAATAGCTTAGATCTAACCGATTTCCACATAAACAAGTTAAGATCCATCATAGATCTAAACATTTTCATGATGTGAAGGATTGAAAGAAGGATTTCCAACTTTCTTTCAACTCTTTTACACTCAATGCTTTCAAACCGATAGAAACGGAGCTTGCACCGGCTAACTAATCATTCAAATAGTTAAAAGGTTCAAGATTCGGGTCCTATAAACAAGGTTCACCGATTTCGGGTTAAACTCTAAACCAACACTCCAAACCGTTCACCGGACGGACTTGGGTGATTCCTGTTCGAGCCAAGGGAACAAGTAGGAACGAGGGTTATCATAGTTCAACACGTTGTCAAGATACCTTAGAAGAACGACAAATAAACAAACAGCCAAGTGTTAGACGAAAGGCCGACCAGGTCGGAAATGCTGGCCGAACGGCTAGGCTGTTCGAACAGCCCAGCCGATCGGACATGCCAGCCGATCGACCGGGCCAGCCGATCGGCTAGCACAGGGTCCCACACTTTCAAGATTTCATGAGGTATACTATTGACGAAGTAGTGTTCGATTGAACATGTCACTCGATTGGTAAACATTACTGTTCGGATCATGAGATATTATGCTTCAACACTTAATCGTTTTTACAACTCGTTCGTAGTAGAGAATGTCAGCCGATCGAACAGACTGTTCGATCGAGTGACATCCAGCGGAGGACCACTCCTGAAGTTCCTAGCCGATCGAGTGAGCTAGCCGATCGAGCGAAACGCTCGATCGACCGACTTGAAAGTTAGGAACACTTCAGTGTTCTCAAATGCTGCAATGAAAACTTCAAAAGTTCAAATCCTCAAACACAAACACACCAGAGGAAGAAACAATCCACTCGAATGGTCCAGCCGATCGAGCCAACCGGCCGATCGAACAGGACTGTCCAAACAGATATACCAGCCGATCGAACGGGCCGTCCGATCGAACCTGCCGTTCGATCGACCAGCCCATTCGATCCATCCATACTTGTTTACTTTTCCGCGTTACTTATCGTTATGCTATCGAACTATTCAGGCTAATCTTACTCTCGGCGCTCCCTTCAATCCACAATCAATCACTGTGAGTATACTCGATCCCTTTTTGCTTTTAGCACTTTTGGGTGTTACATACGTTACCTATCAAATCACAATCAAACACAAACTATTTGAACGCTGACCATTTGCATGTGCTACTTGACTAAATGAATGCTGTTTATTATGTTTACACGTGGAATGCTATCTACCTGCCTTAGCAACATAGTACTATAGTTTGGACTCAGCACCCGTTCACACGGGGGTTGTTAAGGACAAATACTTGCATGGATTACGGTGGTAATCATGTATTGCGAACCGTCTCGGACGGTCAACCCGCAGTCGTTGGTATCGATGGTCCCATGTCGATAATTAACATGCATCGTTTTCCTCTGCGTACGCGCCTGGTTATGCGTAAACTATTCGAACTCTATATGCTATTACTAAACTTGTGTGCTCACCTTTACATTTTATGTATTGACAATATTCTAACGTATGTGACAGGTAATTATGATGCTTATCTGCTAGGGAAGCGAGGCTAGAATAAAGCTCTAGAGGCCAACGAATAGATGTAGGTCGTGGTCTACCTAGGGGTCTCTAGAAGCAAATAAACAATTGCCTTGGAGCCGTTGGAGTTGTCCGATCCGGGGTCTATGGCATTAGCTGTCTGTAGATCTTGTCCGGATAAGTCTTAATGACTTCAAGCAATAATTTTATTCAATTGGTTTGTAATAATTAAATCTGAGTTGTCGGAACGGAATTTATTTGCCTAGTTGCTTCTATGATAACTTGTTTATTTATTTGGGATACGGTATGGGACGTATCATTAAACTGAATTTGTAATAGTAGTTGTTGTGGAAACTTCTGGACAATCTGTTTCGCTCAGTGCCGCGCCCCGATGATTCCGCCATCGGTTGGGGTGTGACATCAGTGACGGCGATACGACAATGTTTTATAGATCTGTATCGTTGAGTGGATTTTGGTCGAAGCATCGCGATGGCGTTGGCTGCAATTAACTCCAGAAGGTTTGTTGTGAGATTTAATTTTATTTTGTTTAGTATGAGTGTATTAGTATAAGTATAATATTTAACATACATGATACGTTTAACACTTTCAAGACGTAGTGACCAATCAGTCTTATTACTGGGTCGTTTATTTGATCACTAAATCATTTTTATTCTTAATTAATGGATTAATATGCGTTGGTGATGAGTCAAATCGATTAATATTTTAGAACCAGCCAAATTTTGTAATATACTAATATGCATATGATGTTCATATATGTGCAGGGTAGTGATAAGTGAATGAAAAACTTAGTTAAAGGTATTTTTTGCATTTTTAAGAGAGATATCTATCTTAAATTCCATTATATGCATTCAAACTATATTTTATAAGTTTTGTGTCATGCTAATGGAAGTATGATATTTAATGTCTTTGTAAGTTTGTTTCAGCTCCGGGTATCAAGTCATCAGACTTTGTAAGTTTGTAACCAATATCAATCGAATACTGATTGATATCATTGCACATCTGTTTTGCATCTTATCAGAGTTTTGTTTCCAAATTCTTTAGCTATCAACATCTTTAATTATTTTAGATGTTATGCCTTACTGATCCTGATAACTTATTATCTTGGTTCATGTCATTTTTCGTATTTGAGTTTTGAGATCAAACAAATTTTCTTTGGTTTGATAGTTGATTTTAGTTCTTTGAATTTTATAAAAGAGTAATGTAGAGAATTAACTCAAAAAGTTATACCTCCCGGAAAAAAGAAATATGAGCCTGCCAAGATAAAGTATAAATTTGAAATGGTATTCATCCCTAGGGTTTGTTTGTTGTTTTCTTCCCCCATTGCAAACCGTAGTTATTTACAGGAGACATCTGGAAGTTTTAGGTTTGGTCTGTGTGTTGGCGATCAACACTTACCTGGGAGACATAAGGCAGCACTGGTTTGGGTGGTTGTCATTTCGTTGGCTACCTTATTTGCACCTTACTCCCAAACCAAAACCCTTAGGATTTAGAAACCGGTTGTGTCCTATTAACCGGTGGTTTTTGTGTTCTTATGGGGATCTGGTTGTTGAGGGTTGGGATAATTTTTACAGGTTGACATCTCCAATTGGGCAAATCCTTATGTTATGGTGGTCTCCTCTGTTCTGTATGATAGAAATGAGGTTACTGGATCTTGGTTTATCGTTCGGTTCTAAGGCTTTGACTGCTAAGAGCTGGGTTCATCAACTGTGGAAGCAGGGCAGCTATAAAGACCATTATGCCCTCCACTGGCTAAGTAAATGGGTTGTGTATGTTTATAAAAGTAAAGACAGGAAGAATGGTTTACTGTCCCATGTGCGTGTGACTGGTAACTGTCTCAAGCCTCTTGGGGTGCTGTTTCAGAAGTTGGAATGTTCGAATATGGATATTGGTAACCTGGTTCTTAAATGCTATAATGGGATTTGGATAAATTCACTGATGTCGCCTCTCGATCATATATGGCTGCTGCTGTTAGCTGGTTGTATTGGGATGATCAGTCAGTTTTCAGCCCCTAAGCGAGGAACTTTTGAGTGCGGGTGGCATCATACAGTGCAGTCGGACTGAATAGACAAAAACAGCAGGCTTAGCTGCAACATCAGGGGTATTGCGGTCTTTTTGCAGCTGTCTGTTGCTATTACCGTTGTATGGCTGATGACATAGCTGTTGAAGACCAAACACAGGACTTTTGTGCCTACTAATTGGGCCAGGGGTAATTCAGTCATTTGGGGTTGGGTGGGCTTGCTGCAGGTTTTGAGAATTGTAGGATCGGTTTTGGCACCGTTCGATTGCGTAACGAACGTTTCACGTGCGGAATCCGTGAACGAACGTGACCGAACACACGATAACGTACTACTAATGTGATTCCATTGCTAAACTTGACGTGTACGGTACAAGAATCACAAATACAATACTTTCTCTCTCTACTTTCTCTCTCTAGAAGTCTTCTCCAAGTCTCCTCTCTAAATCTCTTCTAAAAGTCTCCCCCTTGGATATTGCCGTAGTCAATCTCGTAGTGAAAACTCATAACGACTTGTCTTTCTCTCTCTCTCTAAGACTCGAACAAAGATGTAGTCGACAGACATCTGCACTAACAGACTCCCCCTTGAATGTTGACGGAATCTTCAGTGAGAGTCTTCAACAAGACATTCTCGGATATAGTTCGGTCTTCTTCAAGAATTCTGCCTGGATCTATCTTTCTTTGGCTATAACTTTCATCAGACTCCCCCTATCACTCTGCTAGGATAGTTGTCTGGGATTTTGTTACCACCATCGAAATTATCTCCTGGCTTCTCTCTGTTCAGCTCATCATCTCTGGTTCTGATATATCTCCTGGCTATCTGTAGCAACAGAATCAGAAACCTGCAAAACTCAACCACTCTATCACAAAACAGAATAATTGTGATTCAACTTAATGAATCAACTTAATTATGTGATACTGTTTTCAATAAACCACTGCTTCACAAATTTGAAACATTTCAATTTCTGATTCAATCTACTGAATCATTTTAAACATTTCAAACGACTTAACCAACCTGTCTGTTCATCAAGTTTAGCCTTTGAGATTTCGAAAATCAGCTCTTCACCATTAGTTGTCGAAAATCTTTTTGGATTTTTGAAAATATGAAACATAAATGCAAAGACAGAAAATTTAAATGCAAAACAAACATATTTTTGTGAGTTTGTGCAAGAGGATCATATCAGTTTTTGAGACATAACACAAGCACCGTTAAGCTTTTAATCGTTTTAAGTTCTAAACGATTCACGTAGATTGACGATATAATTGTCCTCTTAAATTTTCATACAATTTTCAATCTATTCAGGATACTATTTAGGTATTTTATGAACTTAGTTCAATTCATGTGTCCCACCTCTTGAATATACTCCCGTATCCAGAATCCCAATATTCAGTCTTACAGGTATGAACACTACAATGATGTCTGTACATAAATTAGGGGAAAAATGCGAGAACTGAGGGATCTCAGGTCAGAACTTCCGTTCAGCAGAGAGATATCAGCTTCGACTTAGCAGTGTGTCCCCTTTAGAGGATCTTTTCAGCTACAACAGATGATTATCAATTTTATTGTCTAATCAACTGAGGGCTTTATGCTATATTTCAAGCATTTTGTGGAAAGTATTAGCCAAGGACTAGGTCAGAACTACCGTTCAGCAGAAGTCCCGGAATAATACCCCAGACATCATAGAGTATAAACACCTAGTATATCAGAATACGAGACCTTTCAAACGAGATTTCAGGGGTTACCTATATATCCAAGTAGTGTTCCCCACGAATGTCATAAGTTTGAAATTTTAGGTTTATATCCCGAATAAATCTACTAAATGTACAAAAACCTATCGTCACATCATCAGTGAGACCGTTTATCACATTTACATTACATTTCTTTAGCATGCTGTGATAGTCCACTGATTTACTATCATTTCCTCTTTTTCACAACAAAACTCATTTTTAAATTTTTAATGTTTTTGACATTTTCAAATTTTCTAATTTTTTAAAAATTTTTCTCCCCCTAAAATCAAAATATGTTTCAATTTTGATTTTCTGGGAAAATTTGAAACAAACTGTACAAACTTGACAACCTGATGAGAATCACTTCAATTCTCTATCCACCTGGCATAAACAATCAGAACTCCCCCTCACAACAAACTATTTTCCCATTGTGATTTCAAAACACTTAAGTTTGTTTTAATCAAAATGGTTTTTCCGGAAAACTTAGTTTGTTTACCAAACAGTTTAGGTACGGGGTTACTTCATCATCTTGTTTTCTACACAAAAATAGGAAAATCCAAGTACAAGTTAATGTCCTTGATTTACCATATGCAGTCCAGAATCCTCTGTACCACTTGTAAAACATTCACAAACACAACCAAACCTCTTTACCGTTTGCATGATTGACGTTACCGAATAAAATTCAAGAAAGATGCCGATTCATGCTCCACGCTTACCAACCTGGGAGCTCCGGCAATTCCTGCAAAATCTTCAAACACAGATTTTTAAAAAAATGCCGATTCATGCTCCACGCTTACAAACCTGGGAGCTCCGGCAAGTCAGGTTTTTTCTATTTGAATAGTTTCACCCAAGCCTGACCAGCCTTGGGTGATTTTGAATTCTTATTCAACAATGGTGGAAAATTTTTCTCATCCATTGTTAAACTAGAATTCTCGACCTTTACCTCAACACATGGCTCTTCTGGCTTTACCATTCCAGAATCATTGCCTGAATGTGGCTTGTCTGACTGTAATGAATCAGATTCATCGCCGACATGTGGCTCCTTTGTTTCCGAAGAAACAGATTCATCGCTAGGAAGTGAAAACTTCACTTTCTTCTTCTTCTTATCCTCTTTTGTCCTCAGATTTGCATCTGATGAATTCGACTTGCTTGACTTTGTAGTGGAGGGAGTTGATTCATCAGAACTTTTCTTCAATCTGTCGGGTGAACCCGAGGACAAAATCTTTTCGAGATATTCTCTCGCTTTCTTTCTCTTCTTTCTCAGTCGGTCTTTCTGCCCCTGAGAAAGCTTCACTTTTGTTTCTTGAACTTTAGGTTCTTTGACCTTCTGTTCTCTGACGTTTTGACCCGAAGCTTTCAATTCTTTGGGCTTGACAACGACTGGTATCTTCTTTGCCATTTTCTGAGAATTGGCCCTCAATCTTTCATGCGATCTCCTTGGGCAATCTCGGGCAATGTGACCTTTGATATTGCAATTATAGCACCTCCTGGTCTCATAACTCCAGTATTGGCAGTTAACAGCAATATGCCCCTGATATCCACAGCTGTAGCACACCCTGTTATCATACCAGTTACCACCTTTTTCACACCAAATGCTCAGATCATAGCATTGTCTGGCTTGGTGATATTCCTTCCTCAAATGTGCTGGTTTTGACGCTTTTGCACTGTGGTTTGTTCTGCACACAACAAATTTTGAATTTTCATTTTCAATTTTTTGTAATTTTTTCTTTTGATTGGATGATCGTACTGATGAGTTTTTTCCTTCATTTTTAAAGTTTTGATTCTGTTTTACAATCTTCTTCACAGGTTTTTGCTTAGAGCATTCACCTTTTTCAGTTGATTGCAGAACAGTTTTCTGAAATTTTTCTTTCAACTTTAAAAACAATTTTTGTTTTTCTTTCTTAACATTTTCATCATCAGACTCTGTCACAGACTCATCTGCTGAATAAAAATTCTCAGTTTCCTCATCAGTTTTATCATCACAATCTTTGACTTTGACTTTGTCAACGTTTGTAGCCTTTTCACTCATCGGAACTGAATTGATCGGTTTTGGACAAGGAATATTCAACTTGTCAGACTTAGTCGCAAAACTAATCAATTTCTTCTCAAGTTTATCTATCTTGGTCCTGGAATTCTTAGCTTCTTCCTCAAGCTGAGATATTCTCTCAAGATGAGACTTGATGGAATTGTCATTCTCAACCTTCAAACTTTCAAGAACAGACTTTTCATTTATCAAAATTTTGATCTGTTCCTGAAATTTTGATTCATTTGCTTTTAGATTCTTGTTTTCAAGCTTTATCCAGAAATCCTCATCTTCTGACGATTTCTTTTTGCTTTCAAGCTCTTTTTCTAACTCTTTGATTCTCTTTTGAGCGCTTTCACCTTCTTTTTCAAGTTCGACAATTTTCTGAATATGGGAATTTATCATCTTTTGTTTTTCAATGTTGTTTTTACTAAACACATTTTTCCCATCTTCAAGAATTTTCACTTGCCCCTCAAATTCTTGATATTTCAAAGTCAAACTGTTAAAATCAATCAACAGTTTGTCATTTTCTGCTTTCAACTTCTCACAATCTTTTTCCAGAGAAAGAATCTGGTTTTCAGCAACGTGCTTCTCGTCTTTCAACTTTTTGACTTCAAATGCCAAACATTCTATGTCTCTCACAAGTTTGTCATTGTCAGTCTTAAAGTTATCGCATGTTGAGCACATTGTTTCATTCTTCACCGATTCTTCAGCTTTTGAAGTTTCTTCTTCCTTTGCTATTAATGTACCTGCACAAAACAATTTAACGAAATCAAAAGGATTTCCATTATTATCAATATAACAACCTCGTTTGAAATCGTATTTCAGCACATGTTTTGCCCTGATACATTTAGTAACCCTTTGGTGCATCTCTTCAATCACATCTAAACTTAGATCTAGCACATTATATTCCAAAACCTTGATCAAATCTTTCTTTTTCTTTCTGGTTTCAAGTTCATGAGTTTGAAGTTTGCTGATGAATTGATTTAGAGGTAATTTTGAAAAATTTGAGTTCTCCCTTAAATTCTTCAAACATTCACCCATTCAATCGGTAATGCATCTGCAAATTTCTCCAATTTTTCAGCATTTGACGGGTATATCTCATGATCTTTCATATAACTCAATAAAACACTATATTTGTCTTTAAGATCATCCAACGTTTCGTCTTTCAGACACACGAAATATTTGAACCTTTTTGCCCATCCATCTTTGCTCACTTTTCTATAACCCTCATCTAGAAATCCGTGATGCCAATCATTAAATCTTTCGAAATAATGATTCTCTTGTTCATCAAACACCATTGTCATGTTTCTTTTTCGGATATTCGATGTTAAAAAAATAACCTCCTTTAATCTTGATTGGGTCACTTGGGCGATACATTGGCTATAATTGGGCCAAAAACAGTATTAACGGATTGTTGGCCTGTCAACAATTAACTAACAACTAAAATGGACGGTGGTTAAAAGGGCGGTGCACTTGGGTTTAGTGGGCCGATAATGGGTTGGGCGGCAAGATTTGATTGGCCTTTAAAACAGTTGTGGGCTAGTAGTGGGGCGGTGGACAAAAGTGTAGGTTGGGCGGTGGGCTAGTAAACAACAACAACAGGCCAGTCAAAATGATTGGGTAGGTGGAATCTTTGGACGACAGTGTTTAATGGGCGGTAGAACTGTTCTTTTCACATGTACTTGAACCCTATTCCAATAACCACTTTAGCCGACAACCTTTTGCAAATGTCAACAACCTGTATTTCCTTTTCAGAACCTCATGTGAAGAAGACGACACATAAGCGATCCACGATCTGACACATAAGCGGTTCAGATGTTTACCAATAAGCGATTCAGAAGTTTAAGGTGATGACATATGAGCGGTTCAGAAGATTAATTACGAGCGATCCAGACATCAATTTCGAGCGGTTCACATGAAGATTTGGAGCGATCCTGGAAAAATGTCACAAAAGCGATCCAGCTGTTCAAAAAGCGATCCACAGCTGCGAATTCGGACCGAAAAATCGAGATTTCTCCAAAACGGCTTGGAGTTTCGAGCTGAAACTTGGTAGGGTTGTAGATCGGGTCTAAACGCACATCATATTCAAAAATCAGACGAAACGGACCGTATTTACCTGTTCAATTTGACGTTTTTCAGTAAAAAACGTAAGAAACAAGTAGAAAGTGAAGAAATCGACGAAATTGGATCTGAATCAGCTCAAATCTGTACGAGAACGACGTGTTTGATCAAGCAATCGAGCTCCTAGCTCTGATACCACTTGTAGGATCGGTTTTGGCACCGTTCGATTGCGTAACGAACGTTTCACGTGCGGAATCCGTGAACGAACGTGACCGAACACACGATAACGTACTACTAATGTGATTCCATTGCTAAACTTGACGTGTACGGTACAAGAATCACAAATACAATACTTTCTCTCTCTAGAAGTCTTCTCCAAGTCTCCTCTCTAAATCTCTTCTAAAAGTCTCCCCCTTGGATATTGCCGTAGTCAATCTCGTAGTGAAAACTCATAACGACTTGTCTTTCTCTCTCTCTCTAAGACTCGAACAAAGATGTAGTCGACAGACATCTGCACTAACAAGAATTAAATACTTGGTGCACCGAATAAGTGACCTGCTGTGTGTGCTGCTACAAAGTTTGAGCTTAAAGTTTAGAGCTGATATTATGATGCTGCTGGGTCTTAATGCAACCTCAAACTACATGTATACGGCTGTTAAGAGCTTGCCGCATTAGAATATCATCGAATTCTGCAGTAAGAATGTCTGATGCTTTTAAGTGTAACTGTCAGGTTGGATCAAAATTGCAAGTTTTATTTATTTTTTTTTTTTGTAATATGTATGCGTTGGTATTTTGTGTTCTTTTACTTATTTTTTGAGTTGATTTCAAAATTTTCGACAGAACAAGACATACCAAGGCTGGAAGTTTCAGCATATCTTCAACATTTTGGACATGACTTACATCAGGTTACAATTTTTGCATCACCCATGTCTTCAGTTCTGCTAATATTTGATTTAAAGGATTATATTTAGTTCTTAATTGAGGTTTCTGCGAAAAAGGTTGAAACTTTATCCAATAATATTGATTATATTCACTTAAAAATCTTCATCACCAGCACATGTGTTTAATTGATAGGTGTTTAGGGGCTGCGTGGATGGTTAAACAATCTCAAAAGGTAAGCGGTAATGGGCTGTCAAAATTGGACAGCAAGGTCACACATTCGGGTGTGATTTCGAGACCAAATTATGTGGTACAATGCAGCAGCGAGTTAGGATTTTTTGCATTTATTTGAGAGGTGTTTCAGGGCTGAGAACTCTGTATAAACAACCACGGTAAGTGTCAGTAAGGGCTGCCAAAACAGATCATGAACGGGAAGACAACAATGAGTGTTTCGGGGCTGAATTGAGGTGTATGAATCATTGAACCATGGGTCTGTAAGTGAAGTTTGGTGTTCTATCAAGGATAGCAAGATGATATATAGCGGTGGCTTGCGATGGTCGATCAACTAGAGAGATAAAGAGTTTGTTTTGCATAAGATGTATACTTCATCTGAGTTTAATGGGATTGTAGCAGTAGAACTTGGAGCTGGCACAAGTAATCTTGATACATATTTGGCTTTTTATGATTTTATTTGTCATAGATGTTCTACCACATCAAGTGTCTGTATAAGTTATGTGTGGACCCCATGATGCTACTTGCATTCATAGAGGCTAACTAATAAGCTAAAATTGGATAAGAAACTGCAATAACGTAGATGTACAAGATAGTGATTGGATATGCTTATGTTGTTTAAACTTTAAAGGCTAAATATGTAATATTATTTTACCAAATATATAAAACGTTTTTTGGCTATGATTGAATTTGCTTCAGGTAAAAAGAGCTAGCAGTTAATAGAATTAAACCTATAACTTTAGACCATCCCCTTCAGTTCTGCAGTTGTTTGAATCTGAGACGTCAATATTTACATATTTACATGACGATAGTTCATTTATTTCTGAATCTTTACCAGGCTTGGTCGGGATGCTGCTTGCACGCATTGCTAAAACAGTCTTTCTGATGGGTATTCATGCATACACACATAGCATTTCTCCCCCCTCCCCTTTTTTCCGGTAGAGGTGGTAATATGGGTTTTAAAATGCGCTATCACAAGCGCATAATGCGCGATTACATGATGCAATGATGATGCGCTCTAAATCGCATAATGCGCTCCTGATGCGCTCATATGATGCGCACATTTTTCTGAAATCGACCACTATAGAGTAAAATTGTACAATGAGCTTAATAAGTTTGTACAATGAGATGATGAAGTTGTTAAGATAGTTCCTAGGTAGATTACTTGTACCTTTTGCATAAATAGCTTTACTATGATTTATTTCATTGATTATTGATTATATGTGTTCTGCTCAATATATGTTAAGGTCAAAATAGGTTCGGGTCAGTCAAAACGGGTTTTGCTCAAAATAGGTTAATGTCAATATGTGTTCTGCTCAATATACGTTAAGGTCAAAACTGGTTAAAAATGCTTTATTTAAGAAAATATATATCAAATAACCAAAGTTATAAAAAAATAATTAAAAAAATGAAATCTATCCGGGTTCTAAAAATTGCTATAAAATCCTTTGTACAATAACATCTCAATATCTATAAAAAATGAATCAAAACATATTTACCTAAGTGAGAAAAATCATATTTTTTATACGTTTATATTGAAAACTTCTTACATTACAAAGTTCATCTCATTGCCAGTATATATTATATGTTTGTGTTAAGCCACCCGCGAAGCTCGCGGGATCTTAGGCTAGTATAAACATATGATAAAAGAAATGATGGATTCAAATGGGAAGAAATTTTTTGTAAGAATAAAATTGACAAGTGTAGGAAACCCTTGGAATTCGTCGTGGGCGATGGTGTTTTATTGAAAGTCTCACCCTGGAAGGGTGTGATTCGTTTTGGGAAATGAGGCAAACTCAATCCGCGTTATGTTGGGTCGTTCAAGATTCTAGAAAGAATCAGTGCAGTGGCTTATAGATTTGAGTTGTCTGATGAACTCAGTAGCGTACACAACGTTTTTCATGTCTCTAACTTAAAGAAGTGTTTGTCTGATGAAACGCTTATGGTTCCTTTCAAAGAACTCAAATCGATGACAAGTTGCAATTTATCGAGGAACCTGTTGAAATCATGGACCGGGAAGTCAAGGTCCGTAAACACAGTCGAATACCTATCGTGAGAGTTCGTTGGAACTCAAAGCGTGGACCGGAGTTCACGTGGGAACGCGAGGATCAGATGATGCTCAAGTATCCTCATTTATTCAAAACCGATGAACCTAACACTGATACGACTAGTGAATTTCGGGATGAAATTCCCTTTCAACTTGGGGATGATATAGTACCCGAGGAAAATCCACAGTCATCTTAACTTATCCTTTTCAATCTTCTGTGACGGCTTACCAAATTTTGGGACAAAATTTCTTTCAACTTGGGGATGATGTGACAATCCGCAATTTCAGGTTAATACTTTAACCTAACCACGGTTAGTTTAGACATACATTTATAGCATTGCATTTAACTAGGGTTAGTTAAATGAGTCTACTTTGGTAATTCGGGGAATTACCGGAACACACACACAAGTTAATTCTCGAACGTTGGTGACTAATACGAATAATTAATATAAACGGACACGTTGCATGACAAATACGTGAATTATATGTTGTAACTGCAAACTGCAAGATGTTATGTGCTACCGTATAAAAGTTATATAGTTAAGGGTGTTTATGGTTATTAGGGAAACTATAATAAAACACTGCAACCCTAAACACTCCCCATAATCTCAATCATACGACAGTTGCATTCTCTAATCGTTTTGGCTACACAAATCTCACACACAATCATCTACTCTCTGATCTTTCAATCCATCAAGAATAAACACTAGATTGAATCTAAGGTAAGTGTTTCACGTTATATGTTGATATCTTTGTTCTTTTGATTTCATGCAAAACCCTAGACATCCAAACAATCTGTGATCAGTTGATTATGCCTGATGAATGTGTAATTATCGTTAGATTGAATGAATGGGTAATTGCTACTTGATGTTAGTAATGTTATTGACATGTTAGAACTGCTAAACTGTTGTTTTGGTTCGTAAAACATTGTTGATTGTTGAGATTAGGGTTTGATCGTAGAACTGTTACATTGAAAACTGTGATTTTGCGTTGTTAATCTGAGAATGATTGATAGTCCAACTTTGTGAAGTCACGAAGTCTGGATTATTGAAATATGTTCGAATTTATGAATGTACATATGTTCCGAGGTTATTTGTGAATCCGAGTTTATATGGGATTCATGATTAATTCCGAGTTTATGAATGATATAGGGTTGTTCTGAATATAGGTTGTTCGTTCCGAATATGTGATGTGTATCCTAGTTTGTTTATAAATGAAAGGGGATCTGAGTTTGTGTGGCAATATAATGAATCCAAGTTTATTAAATAAAAGAAGAGGATTCCGAGTTTACTATATTGTCCGAGCTTATATATGAGATAATCGGGCTGTCCAAGTTTATTGTTAAGCATTCTGAATTTATATGTTGTTGAACTATCCGATTTATGTATACACTTGATAATTCCGAGTTTATGTACACACTTGATAATTCCGAGTTTATGTATACACATGTTATTTCTGAGTTTAGGTAAAAATATCTATGTGGGTCTGAGTTTATGTATACACATGTTAATTCCGAGTTTACGCCCCGCTTGCGGTATGCACATATAATGTATATATGTGATGCGTGTCGAGTGTGATATGATTTTGTTTATATTTTAAGCCCTTTTAACACTTTAGTCAAGTTTTAAATTTATAAAACATGATTTTCTACTAACACTAAACACACATATGGGCAAGTGCACCCATCGTGAGCGTAGTATAGCGTTGGTAAGATACCGAGGTCGTCCAAGGACACAAGAGCTTTTAGTACCGGTTTATCCTCAACATCTAATCAAATCAAAAGTTTTAGAAAAGGTTTTAAACATGATAAAAAAACTAAAAATGCTAAAAAATAAATAAAAACAGATAGACAAGATGAATCACTTGGATCCAACTCGCCTTTAATGTAACCTTTGATGATTTCCGCACTTTTGCACTTTTTAAGAGATTATCTTAGTTATAGTAGTAGGCCCCTCTTTTGAAGGTGACGTTACCCTCAATCCAGTAGTTTGAGTCAGCAAGGATACAATCCTAAAGGGTCAGAATATTGAAAGATAATTAATTAAGTTATTACTGCGTAATGTGGTAGGCCCCTCTTTTGAAGGTCACATTACCCTTGGCTAAGTGGTTTGAGTCAGCAGGGATACAATCCCAAGTATCCGGGTTAATGTATTAATAGTAGTTTACATATGAGGGGATCAAGCCATTCGCACCCCCGCCATCCAATACCAGTGGGTATTGAAGGAGGTCCTAGTAAGCTTGACCCAGGTCCTTGCAGGATCTATACACTGAACAAGGCAAGAACCTTACAAAACCATTCCCTTAACCCCCGACCAGGTAGCCAACATATCTCTATATAGACCGTAGAGATATGAATGGTGTAAATCTTTTATTTTATATAGACAGTAAAATAACGCCAAGACACCACGGACAAATGAAAAGGAAGTTTCACCTTCAACATAAGAAACTAGTTATTAAAGTCATTAATACAAAACCAAATAAAAAGTGCGAAAAGATTAAAAATCAAAAGTATTGCATTAAATGTTTGTCTTCACCAAGTGATGTACGAGACTTAGGCAAACATGGCCTTTGATTGTCAAGAACTCTTACTATCAATCTTGGATCCCGAGACTACTACACACACTCTAAGGTAGATGATGGATGATGGTGGTGGATGTGGGTGTTGTAGTGGTGGTGGAGTGTGGGTGAAGTGGGAGAGAGGTGGTTTGCCAAGGGATGCCTTTGAAGTGAGCCAAGCACCCCTATTTATAGCCTGCACAGAAGCCCGGACACGGCCAAGGCCCCGTGTCCATCCTTTTTCTCTTTCTTCATTAATTGTAATTGTCTGCATTAGCTCCACACGCCTCCGTGTTCGCTGGGCACGACCCTGTGTGCAGAAGCGTATATGTACTATCAAGATTTACTGGATTCTGCGAATCTTAGCGTTGACCACGGCCCGTGTTGAGCTGGGCACGGCCCCATGCTGGGAATAGAAGCTTCTATAGCTTTGTCTTTTCTGCAGACATCTGGCCACGCCCCTATGTCCGCTGGGCACGGGGCCGTGGTCAGCCTTCTGCTCTCTTGTTTTTGCTTGGGAAGATGCTGTCATGGGGTCGGGCATGCCACGTTTATTCCTTTTCTTTGTATTCTTGTTAGATTTTGCTTCATATTTGTTACTTTTGTTCAATTAAGCTCATTTGGTCCTAAAAATACAAAAGGAAGATGACGCGTGTCAGTGTGTATATAATTTAGGTGTATATTTTAAGCACTTTTTACATTTTTTAGCCAAGTTTTAAATTTATAAACACGATATTCACTAACAGTAAACACACATATGAGCAAGTGCACCCATCGTGGACGTAGTATAGTGTTGGTAAGATACCGAGGTCGTCCAAGGACACAAGAGCTTTTAGTACCGGTTTATCCTCAACGTCTAATCAAATCAAAATGTTAGGAAAAAGGTTTTTAAACTAGAAAAATAAAACTAACTAAATGCTGAAAATAAAATAAAAGTAAAAACAGATAGACAAGATGAATCACTTGGATCCGACTCGTGTGTAGTGTAACCTTTGATTATTTTCGCACTTTTGCACTTGTTTAAGAGATTATCTTAGTTATTGTAGTAGACCCCTCTTTTGAAGGCGACGTTACCCTTAACCCAGTAGTTTGAGTCAGCAAGGATACAATCCTAAAGGGTCGGATTATTGAAAGATAATTAATTAAGTTATTAATGCATAATGTGGTAGGCCCCTCTTTTGAAGGCGACGTTACCCTCGGCTAAGTAGTCGGAGTCAGCAAGGATACAGTCCTAAGTAGTCGGGTTAAAGTTTTAATAGTAGTTTAACTTATGAGGGGATCAAAGAGTTTGGACCCCCGCCATCTAATACCGTTGGGTATTGAAGGAGGTCCTACTAAATTTGACCCAGGTCCTTTGCAGGATCTATACACTGAACAATGGCAAGACTCTTACCAAACCATTCGTTTAACCCCTGACCAGGTAGCCAACATACCTCCATATAGACCGTGGAGATATGAATGGTGAAAATCTTTTATTTTATATAGACAGTAAAATAATGCCAAGACACCACAGACAAACGATAAGGAAGAATCACCTTCAACATAAGAAACTAGTAATTAAAGTCATTAATACAAAACCAATTAAAAAGTGCAAAAGATTAAAAATAAAAATTATTACACTAAACACTTGTCTTCACCAAGTGATGTAAGAGACTTAGGCAAACATGGCCTTTGATTGTCAAGAACTCTTACGGTCAATCTTGGATCTCGAGACGACTCACACACTCTGTGATGGACAATGGATGATGGTGGTGGATGATGGTGTTGTGATGGTGGTGGGTGGTGGGTGAAGTGTGAGAGAGGTGGTGTGCCAAGGGATGAGTTGCAAGAGCTCCAAGCACTCCTATTTATAGGCTGAACAGAAGCTCGGGCACGGCCCCGTGTCCACTGGGCACGGCCCCGTGTCCATCCTCATCTCTTTCTTTATTAAATGCAGTTTGTCTGCATTAGTTGACCACGCCCCCGTGACCGCTGAGCACGACCCCGTGTGCAGAAGCATATCTGTACTATCAAGATTTGCCTGGATTCCGCAAATCTTATAGTTGACCACGACCCCGTGTCCGCTGAGCACGGCCCCGTGGTGGGCGATGGAAGCTTCTACCACGTTGTCTTTTCTGCTGACACTTGGGCACGCCCCCGTGCTCAGTGAGCACGGGGCGTGTTCAGTCTTCTGTCTTATTGTTTTGCTTGGGAAGATGCTGTCGGGAGGTCGGGCATGCCACGTTTGTTCCTTTTCTTGTATTTATGTTAGATTTAGCTGCCTTTTTGCTTTTTTTTTTTTGTCTATTTGAGCTCATTTAATCCTGAAAATACAAAAGGAAGACAAAAGCACACTTTTTCCAACATTAGTACTAAAAAAGGGTTAGTTTTATGCCACAATTGATGTAATTTATATGTTGCATTTTGTGCACATCAAATACCCCCACACTTGAATCTTTGCTTGTCCTCAAGCAAAACTCTTTATGATGTGGCTTTTTCACTCCCAAATGGAATGGGTAGAAGAGAAGGTTTTTGGGCTTGTCATAGAGTGTCGGGATTTCCAAGATTCTTTATTTAAGTTTTATTTTTATTTATTTACAATCCTATTCGTCAGGATTTATTAAAAACATTTCATAAGATAAATTACTTATTAGGGCATAATATGCCTTTTTAAAATTCTATTTATATACAAGTTCACATACCTCACGGGGGATCACTCAACACTCGGTCGAAGGTGTATTTTTAGTGAATCACTCGAGAGCGGCATGGAACTTACTTCTACCATAAGCTTGCCAAGCAATCAATCCTCCTCCTTTTTAACAATATACCTTTGTAAATATCAAGGGGACTTTTTGGGTGAAAGGTTAGGCTTGGGCTAAAGGTGAGTGGTTAGGTTAGTGGTTAGTGAAAGGGCGAAAAGCGTAAAAAGCGTCGGTTTTTGAAAGACTTTTTATTTTTCACAATTTTATTTTATTTTGATGAACCATTTATTTCAAACAAAGTTATTTTTGATGAACTTGTTTGTTTATTTGGTTTCATCATCAAAATATTTTTTTTTGAGTCATAAGAAAAACCGAGCTTTGTTACTAAAAGAAAGGGTTAAAATAAAAAAGGTTTTGGTGGGTAAAAAGGGTGTTTGTTTTTGGGTTAAGAAATGAAAAGGTTTAGGCTCAAAGGGGTTAACTAGGGGGATTTTGGGTAGGTGGTAAAAAAAATGAAAAAAATAATGGTGTAGAAAAAAAAAGGGTTAGTCCTAATGCCTCCATCATTTACTTACTTGGGTTTAAGTTGGTAAGGACCGGGAATGTATTGTCGTGGTAAGTTCTAGAGTCGTAAGAACCAAGCGGCTATTCACACAAGAAACGAAAAATGAGCATTTAGTGTAAAGATATGTATTTGTATGCTCAATAAAGGCTCAAAACTCACTTTTGTGGGAATGAGTTTTTATGTGATCAAGTATATATAATCAAATTTTAACTAAGCTTGTCATGTCGTTTCATAATTTTCTTATATTGGTTCTCTTTATCACAACATCATCGGTTGTAAATTTGTAAAAGTATAACCTTGTTAGAACTTGAAATTCCCAACTTAAACCTAGACAAGTAAAAAGAAAATGAAAATTTTTGAAAAAATTTGGGGTGATTAGCGGTTCCAATAGAGTTTTGTGTAAGGCTTGTTAATTAGGACTTGCAAGATTCAAAGTTTTAGCAACCCCCCCCCCACACACACACACTTAAATTACACATTGTCCTCAATGTGTCCCAAAAATAAGTTTTTAGGTTGATTGAATGTGTAAAAGGGTGTTAAAAGCAAAACTTTATGTTACTGGTACTCTGGACACGGCCCCATGGTGACCGGGCACGGCCCCGTGTTCAAGTGCCAGTAACAGAAGTTTGTAAAAAGAAACAGAAGCCTGGACACGGGGGCGTGTTCAGTGAACACGACCCGTGTCCAATTACCTGAACTGGGCGTTTTCTGCAAATTGTGCAGCACGGGGCCGTGTCGGGTGGACACGGGCCGTGCCGAACTTGCTGTAATGAAGAAATTTTTTCGGATGGCCCTGTTTTCGTGCATGGGGTGCTGGTGCAAGTTTCCCTTGTTATCCTTCACCATCCAGAGTGTGTTTTATTCCTGAAAATTAAAATTAAACTAAAAATTAATCTAAGCTAAACTAAGGATAGTTCCACGGAATGCCTCCATGGTGCGCCACGTTTATAAGGGTCCTTGGCTAGACCCAAAGTCAGGTCACATGTTAACCGAGCGGGATGTTTTGCATCCCATGTTGCACCGTCAGAGAGCATCATCCAAACTCGAATCAATGACCTTCATGTAGTTGACCGGGTCATCGTCCTCTACTCTCTTCCCAACCCCAAACTTCACTTCCTTATCCCCAAACTTCAAAGTAAGTGTTCCGTCATTCATGGCTACCACTGCTTGTGCAGTGGCTAGAAATGGTCTCCCTAGTATGAGGGGAACTTCGGTGTCCTCTTCCATATCTAGTATGACAAAGTCGGCTGGGTAGACGAAATTTTTGACTTTGACCAATAGGTTTTCAGCGACACCTTGCGGGTATTTGACGGATCTATCGGCAAGTTGTATACTCATCTTGGTCGGGCTTGTTTTTCCTAGGTCGAGTCGTTTGAACATTGATGCAGGCACGAGGTTAATGCTAGCCCCAAGGTCGGCTAGTGCATTACGAACGAGGGATTCCCCGATCGAGCAAGGAATCATGAAGCTTCCAGGATCAATCTTCTTTTGTGGGAGTTTGTTGAGTACAAGGGCGGAGCATTCTTCGCCTAAGTTTACTAATTGCAATGATTCAATTTTCCTTTTATGAGTGAGGAAGTCCCTCATGAATTTTGAGTATTTAGGCATTTGAGTTAAGACTTCGATAAATGGAATATTAACATGCAATTGTTTTAGTAAATTTTTGAATTTTGCGAATTGCTCATTGGTCTTTTGGCGAATTAACCTACCGCGGTATGGAACCGGAAAAGCCTTGGTAGGCTCTTGAATTAGAGGGGAAGCCTTCTCTTGTTGGGGCGGTGTTGTGCTTCCCTCAGTTGGCGGTGGTGGAGCTTCTTCGGAACCTACGGTACGATTTCTCAATGTTATGAGATGGACTTGTGCTTTTGGGTTTGTTTCGGTATTACTTTGTAACGCGCCTTGTGGTCTCTCAGAGAAATTTTGAGCTAATTGATTTATTTGTTTTTCAATGTTATGTATACTAGCTTGTTGATTTCTAAAATTCGATTCCAATTGTTGAAATCGATCCGAGTTTTTCTTTTCAGTATCGGAGATGAGGCGAGATATAGTATCTTCAAGCCTTTCTCGTCCACCTTGTTGTTGAGGGAAATTTTGTGACTTGTTTCTTGGTTGTTGAAAGTTTGTTCGTTGGCTTAGGTTTTGTTGGTTACTACTATTGTCGGGTTCTCTCCACCCAAGGTCAGGGTGGTTACGCCATCCTTGGTTGTAGGTACCCATTAGAGGACCCGATGGCCTAGGTCTGTTATCAATGTAGTTTACCGACTCTGGTTGATCATCAGTTTCTTTCATACAAGTCCAACTTTCATGTGGCCCACCACACCCTTCACAAGCCATAACCGAGACCGTTTTTGTCATTTCAAACTTTTTGATTTTTGAAGAAAGGGCCTCGATTTGGGCTTGTAAAGAAGTGCTTTCATCAACCTTATGGGCGCTCGGGGCAATAGATTTATTGCCTCGGGGAGTGTGCCACTGAAAATTGGTTTGAGCAGTTTCCTCAATTTGATTGTATATTTCATGTGGGCGGCGATTACCTAAAAGTCCCCCGGAGCTAGAGTCAAGTGTTTGTCTTGTGTGTGGCAACAACCCATTGTAGAAAGTGGATACTTGTTGCCATACCGCAAGACCGTGATGAGGACACTTTCGCAATAGCTCCTTGAACCTTTCCCAAGTTTCATACAAGGACTCCCCATCCTCTTGTGAATATGTATTAATTTCAGTCATTAATTTAGCCGTTTTAGCGGGAGGGAAATACTTATATAGAAACTTTTGGGCTAGTTCATCCCAGGTGTTTACCGAGCCAACTGGGAGGGCATTGAGCCAAGCCTTTGCTCGGTCTTTTAGTGAAAAGGGAAACATCCGAAGGCGGATGGCGTCGTTTGATGCTCCATTGATCCGGAAGATATCACATATTTCTAAGAAATTAGTAACATGTAGATGGGGATCCTCGTCCGCAAGCCCATGGAAGGTTGCGGAGTTCTGAAGCATCTGTATCAAATATGGCCGAAGATCGAAGTTGTTAGCTTCGACATTCGGGGCATTGATAGCGGCGCCGAGATTACCCACGGTGGGTCGTAGGTAATCCATGAGGGTGTCACACCCCGAAATTATCAGAGCATTGGCGTGACTGGACTGGTATCTTCATTGCACAGCGGAAGCAAACAATCTAAGTCTTTTAGAAAATGAACGCCACTAAGTACTCGACTCTTCATGGTCCTCCTATTCCAACCGTGCCTTGTCTTAGAAATGCAACCTGAGAAAGAAACATGCGAAAAATCAACAAAAAGTTGAGCGAGTTCATAGTTTGTTTGTAAAAGATTTGAAATGAATCTTTTTGAATAACCGGTTTTTGAAGTTTTGTTGAGAAAATGTATTTAAAATCATTTTCTTATCGAGTTACATTGAAACTCTGAATGAAAACATAGTTTGTGTCTCGTATAAATCAAGTTTTCATGTATAATTCAAGTATTCATGTGTACACCAAGTACTTTATGCATAATTCTAATCTTCTTGAGTACCCCGCGTACTTCAAGTATAATTCTAATTTTCTTGAGTACCCCACGTACTTCAAGTATAATTCTAATTTTCTTGAGTACCCCACGTACTTCAAGTATAATTCAAGTTTTAGTATGGTATGAATTTCATGTAATTAAAGTATTCTTGTAAATTTCAGGATTGTTAATGGGTTGCAAGGCCATTAACATGTGACACGACATAGGAAGTCACAAAACCTAAGGCATTTAATTGGTATATTCTGAGACACAAAAGCACTACTCGATTCTCGCCCTCACCGAGAGTGTGGCTGCCAGGCACCCGTTAGATCTAACCTTTTGTTCTGCGGTCTAGGTATATTGTTGATTAATGGTGCTTCTGTACCCTATTCGTGACACTATTTCTCATAACGCATCCTACTTGGTTCTCGTTCTCACCAAGTGCGTTTCTTGTTATCATTTCTCATAACGCATCCTACTTGGTTCTCGTCCTCACCAAGTGCGTTTCTTGTTATCATTTCTTATAACGCATCCTACTTGGTTCTCGTCCTCACCAAGTGCGTATCTTATATCTTTATATTTTCATACCATAACTCATGTATTTTTAAACTCTTGTATTTGTATTTTCAGAAAAATACGCTTGTTTGGAAAACCGGTATAAATCATAAGCTTTTCGTAAACCATTTGTGTTTTTTTTTTTTTTGTAACATGGTTTAGAAATATATACTTCTTGTATGCTTTGCAAAAAGTGCATGTCTTTCCACCCCGAAAACATTTAGAAAATGTAAAACCGTAAAAAGGTTGGGTTATAAACTCACCTGAATATTCATGTGCAAAGTTAGCTGAATACGACTTCGCGATGTCGTTTGCAAGACGAGGCTTGCTAGCGTGTATTCTACAATATTCCTAACATGGAATATCTAATAAGTTTCTAAGCAAAAACGGTAACTACGTGTTACCGAGCTCTACCGAATCATTAACTGAACGATTTGACGTAAGTTGTTAACTTAATGGAAATGATTAAGTTATATTCGTTTAGCTTCATTTTGTGAAGTCGTACGTTGATATATAGGAATATTCGTATGAAAGTAATATATAATGGACTTGTATTATATATCGCGTTTTGAAAATTATCAATATATATGCATATGCCGTTAAGGCGTTTGACATAAATATAAAAGAGTTATACTCATTCTACAAAAGAATCCTCGAGTTGTATTTGAAAATAAATATATAACTATATTTATTTTTATAAAAGAACTCGTTTTGTTTGTCGTACGATATCTGAAATAAATATAAAAATTATATTTATTTTTTAAGGCGAAATCGTGTCGCGTGATATTTGAAATAAATATATATAATATATTTATTTATAAAGGATTCGAGTTTATTTGAAATAAATATAATAATAACTATATTTATTTTTGTTGTCAAAATAATTTCCGTATCGTTGTTCTCGTAAGTTGTAAGTGTCGTCGAAATAACATGCATTAGTATAAAGTCGTTTGAATCCGATTTGTTTTCGTTATATAATAAGACGCGTCTTGTTTTTACGGATTTTCTTGAAAAACGGGCAGAGTTTCCTCTGTTTTTGGACGTCCCCGACAACTAAAGTGTCGTTATAATTTCGAAATTCAATCAACAACAATTCAACGTAACGTAACGACAATGTATATGTAGTTTTCGTCAAAATGTCATAAATAAATTACTAATCGAACCGGTTCGAGCTCGTTAGTCACGAAATAATTAAATTAATTAACGTAAATAATGTTCGCGTGCTAAATTCTTTACCGAGTCTTCACGCCGAAAAGTCGAAGCGCCTGACTGAGTTGACCGGGTCAACTGATGTTGACTGGGTCAACTGAGTTGACCGAGTCAGCTTCTTGTTGACTGAGTTGACTCGGTTTGACCGAGTCAACCCGAACCGCTTCCTTTCTGACCCGAGCCGACTAACTCGAACCGACCCGAACGACATCTGACCCGAACCTGTTGTACTGAGCCGAAACTAATCGTGTACCGCACCCGAGCTAACCCCGAACCATGCTTAAAATAGCTTGAAATAAAATAACCATCTCTGAACTTGAACCAAAGCTGAAACTCAAACTGGACAACACCAACTCAGCTGCCGTAAACGGCGTGGTTCCGGTGGCCTCGCCGCCGTCGGACCACCACCGTCATCAATATCATCTGAGGTCGTCTTAAGCATCGGAAAAACAAAATCAATTCTCTGTCGATCAACGCATTACACATGAGAAATTTCAAATGAAAGCGAGTAGGAGGGTTACCGGTGACTTTCGTCGGAATAAAATGACACCACCGCCGCCTTCTCCACTGCCGCCGCCGTCAGCGGCGGCGCTGCTCCGCCTCATCTCTCTCACTCTCTTTTTCCCTGCTCTCTGCCTGATTGATGTCATCGGAAGCTCATCGGAGGGGGGGGGGCTGTGTGATGTCGTCATCTCCTAGAGAAACCATCGCCGCCAGTGGTCTCACCCAAGAAGAAGAGGGTGGGTGGGGTGTTTCTCGCCTGCCAAAACGAACCGCCGGCTCCACCATTTCACCGACCGCCGGTCACTGAGGAGAGGTGAAAGGAATTCGAGAGGGAGAGTGGGACTGCTTGTGTGCACGAGAGTGTTTTGATGAACTAATTTTGTGAAAAGGTTGGGAAGATGAGGGTTTTTAAGGTCTGTGTTTTTTGTTAGCTTAGGGTTTTCTTTCAATGATGCAGAGGAGAGATGAGAACTGTGGTTGTGTGCGTGAAATGAGAGAAAGGATATGAGGGTTTTATCCTCATTCGTGTGTGTATTGACCAATGTCGTTTCCCTTTGTTCTGTGTATATAGATCTCATGAAGATCTTGTTGAGATATGATAAGGATTTTGTAGATTTGAAAAGATTTTGCATAGATTTTTAGAGATTTAGTGAGATTTTGTATAGATCTTCAAGGAATAGATTTAGTATTTTATGTGCAGGTTTAGATTTGTGGGTTTTGAGCTTAGGCCCAGGGCCCACAAGCCCATCTCATGTGTAAGTGGCCCGTAATTCCTACGAGACCCGATATCGCAATCCAAACTTCATATGCATAAAAATATTCGTGTAACGTCCATAATTATCGGTGTCGTCAGTACTTTGTACGGTATTGGTCCGTTGTCGCGTAATATTCAGCAGATTTTCCGTAAATCACCACACGCGCACTGTATAGCTGAACAAACGTTCCTGGGCACTCCAAGGGCCTAATTAAGTTAGTTAGTGTCGTAAACACTATTTATTATTACATTAATCACTTGTTAATCACGTAATTAAGGGCGTAAATTACCGGTTGTCACATTCTCTCCCTGTTAATAAAATTTCGTCCTCGAAATTTAGACTACGTCAACTCCTTAGAGTTACATTATGCGTAGGAAATACGAATAGTACCAGAGTGAACGATCATGAAATCGAATCAAGACTTATTTGAATGATGTGAATTCAAGGACGTATCGCAAGATGCAAATGAATTCTAGAAATGATCGCATCCAATAAATGTATTTAGATTCAACAAGCTCAAATGTAATAGTTTGCATGAAACGCTCGATCGTGATCAGCGCAAGCTGCAAGTTCTACCGACGCCACAAGGTGTCGTAGTGAATGAAAAAAATTTTCGAATATTGCGGTGATCGAACAAGTATCACCCGTGTTTGAAGTCAAATGGAAGCGCAAAAATAAATCAAAGCGGATTTAATCTAAATCAATAAATAAATAATTAAATCCGTGCATGAGATATGTAAACGAGATTAGCGCAAGCTTCAATTTCGTGAAACGCCACCACAAGGTGTCGAAGTTAATAAACGACTTAATGGAGTCGTAGACCAAACAAAACCTACTACGACTTAGAACAATGAAATGCTTTAAAACGAATTCGAATATGATGTGTTCAATACATCATATGGTGTCTTGAATTGAATAAGCGTAATGATCAAGCTCAAACAATTGAATTTGATTTCGGCGCAAGCCGACAATAAATACATGTATCGACAAGAAAACTTTCGGCATGGTTACAACGAAAAACCATGTATGTAACTTGAAAAGAAAGGGATTTCAAGAAAATGTGTTGACTTGAAAACAAAGAAGCCAACCATAATAATGCGGGTCATTCGAATCACAAATCAAAAATTAGATTTAGCGAAATAATATTTGAACTTCAATGAAACGCTTTATTCGAAACGAAACCACATGCGTAACAAACGATGCATGCGTACCATATGAATTTTCAAGAAATGAAGCAATGAGTATTCGCTGTAATGAAAGAAATGACTGTGATACAATGACCAATAAGAGGAGTAGAGATACGAAAATCTACTCAGTAAATGTGAAAGTCGAAATTTCAATAAAAGAAATTTAAGGACTTTACCTGGGGTTGCATGTTACGACCAGTTGTTAGGTGACATTACCATGGAATGTCAAACATAGCGTATTCGTCATTATTGAGTTAGGGGGAAATGCGGAGACACATGTCTTCTTCTTAGCATGACTCGTGTCGTTTGCAGGACCGCGCGCCAACTGCCGCTTCCTGATCGATAGTCGCATGTGACGTATTTCAACCTCCGTTGACGTATAGCTTAAGTCTCACGTATACCTGTGCGCTAGCGTTTCGTTATGCGTAGGCTGCCTGCTCGGGAAGTTAAAACATCATAGACGATATGTATAATTGTGTGTGCCCGAATTAATATTTGCAGTTCCTACGTGATGACCTTTAATGAACTTTAACATAAGTTTCCGAAGGTCTTAAATGCATGTTTCCTAAACTCTCAGAGTTTTGTGTACTGTATGCTACTATCTTGTGTACCGTGGGTAATCACCACAATAACGTATGTTTGAAAACAAAATCTTGATTGTTTGTTTTTCGGCAACGGTTGGAGACCATATTCGAGTACTATGCGTTCTGTATGTATTCAGGTTTTAATATTCTAAGTTCCCAGGGGAAAGTGAGGTTAGAGCCTAGGTATCTCTACGGAGAACCCTATTCGCTGTAACCTTTAGCTCTGATACCAATCTGTCACACCCCGAAATTATCAGAGCATTGGCGTGACTGGACTGGTATCTTCATTGCACAGCGGAAGCAAACAATCTTAGTCTTTTAGAAAATGAACGCCACTAAGTACTCGACTCTTCATGGTCCTCCTATTCCAACTGTGCCTTGTCTTAGAAATGCAACCTGAGAAAGAAACATGCGAAAAATCAACATAAAGTTGAGCGAGTTCATAGTTTGTTTGTAAAAGATTTGAAATGAATCTTTTTGAATAACCGGTTTTTGAAGTTTTGTTGAGAAAATGTATTTAAAATCATTTTCTTATCGAGTTACATTGAAACTTTGAATGAAAACATAGTTTGTGTCTCGTATAAATCAAGTTTTCATGTATAATTCAAGTATTCATGTGTACACCAAGTACTTTATGCATAATTCTAATCTTCTTGAGTACCCCGCGTACTTCAAGTATAATTCTAATTTTCTTGAGTACCCCACGTACTTCAAGTATAATTCTAATTTTCTTGAGTACCCCACGTACTTCAAGTATAATTCAAGTTTTAGTATGGTATGAATTTCATGTAATTAAAGTATTCTTGTAAATTTCAGGATTGTTAATGGGTTGCAAGGCCATTAACATGTGACACGACATAGGAAGTCACCAAACCTAAGGCATTTAATTGGTATATTCTGAGACACAAAAGCACTACTCGATTCTCGCCCTCACCGAGAGTGTGGCTGCCAGGCACCCGTTAGATCTAACCTTTTGTTCTGCGGTCTAGGTATATTGTTGATTAATGGTGCTTCTGTACCCTATTCGTGACACTATTTCTCATAACGCATCCTACTTGGTTCTCGTTCTCACCAAGTGCGTTTCTTGTTATCATTTCTCATAACGCATCCTACTTGGTTCTCGTCCTCACCAAGTGCGTTTCTTGTTATCATTTCTTATAACGCATCCTACTTGGTTCTCGTCCTCACCAAGTGCGTATCTTATATCTTTATATTTTCATACCATAACTCATGTATTTTTAAACTCTTGTATTTGTATTTTCAGAAAAATACGCTTGTTTGGAAAACCGGTATAAATCATAAGCTTTTCGTAAACCATTTGTGTTTTTTTTTTGTAACATGGTTTAGAAATATATACTTCTTGTATGCTTTGCAAAAAGTGCATGTCTTTCCACCCCGAAAACATTTAGAAAATGTAAAACCGTAAAAAGGTGGGGTTATAAACTCACATGAATATTCATGTGCAAAGTTAGCTGAATACGACTTCGCGATGTCGTTTCCAAGACGAGGCTTGCTAGCGTGTATTCTACAATATTCCTAACATGGAATATCTAATAAGTTTCTAAGCAAAAACGGTAACTACGTGTTACCGAGCTCTACCGAATCATTAACTGAACGATTTGACGTAAGTTGTTAACTTAATGAAAATGATTAAGTTATATTCGTTTAGCTTCATTTTGTGAAGTCGTACGTTGATATATAGGAATATTCGTATGAAAGTAATATATAATGGACTTGTATTATATATCGCGTTTTGAAAATTATCAATATATATGCATATGCCGTTAAGGCGTTTGACATAAATATAAAAGAGTTATACTCATTCTACAAAAGAATCCTCGAGTTATATTTGAAAATAAATATATAACTATATTTATTTTTATAAAAGAACTCGTTTTGTTTGTCGTACGATATCTGAAATAAATATAAAAATTATATTTATTTTTTAAGGCGAAATCGTGTCGCGTGATATTTGAAATAAATATATATACTATATTTATTTATAAAGGATTCGAGTTTATTTGAAACTAGTGGGAAACCCGCGCGTTGCTGCGGAGTCGATAATACGGGACGAGAATATAATTCAAACCTTAAAACAATAAAAAATTATAATATATTAGGTGTGGTTCTCATTATCCGCCTATGCAGACAATCAAACTTTAAAACGTCAACAACTTTTTTCATACGACATTTAAAAAAAAAATTGGGATACCCTAAATCTTTTTTCTAGATCCGCCACAGGATATAATACAACCTTAATAACAAGATATTTAAATACAAAAAAAAATATATGCATCGATAATTTATTAAAAATGTTGATTGATACTTCAACAATTTAAAGGTTGCAGGTAAGAAGCCCTTAATTTCATTTTCCTCTGGCTCATCTACATTCATGACTAATGTATAAAAGAATACACTAATAATATAAACAAGATAGAACACTACAAAGTCATGCTTTAAAGATTCCAATTAGTTTTAAAGCATAAAAAATAGTGGTGGCTGCTGGCCAAACTTTAAATATGTTTATTTGACTATTTATTTGTTAAGTAATTAAAAATTTAATTATTTAAACATTAGGTGAACTGTCCCAATAAAAAAAAATCCACCAGCCAACCTAAGTTTATACTTTACATGGAAATAAATAGTGAACATAACATGATCAATGTTCACTATTCAGACACACTCACCATCTGATTGCAGTTACCAGAATGTCTGCACACCATCAAATTGTCGAACACATCGTTCTCCTCGGTGTCAAACCCGACGTTGACTCTACCAAAGCCGAGACCATGATAAATGAAGTCAACGGATTGATTTCACTCAACTTCACACCCCATCTCAGTGTAGGAAAAATCCTCCAGTCTACCTGCACTTCACCAAACGTCAGTCACATAATCCACTGTCGTTTCAGGTCAACAGGATGACTTGCAGGCGTACAACCAACATCCGGAGCACCTAAGCCTCCTCAAGAATACACAACCATTACTTGATGACTTCATAGTTGTTGATTTTTTATCCAATGGTAGTCGCGATTCGCTGAAGCCAGGATCTGCGATGAGAGTTACCAACTGCCCCCTCATCAACTCTTCCAACTCCCTCTCAAAATCACCATCCCTCTCCTATTCCGAACACGCATCCGTCATACTCTCCGGCTTCTGTAACCATTGTAACCGAGCATCCGTCATCTTCTCAATTCTCACTTACCCTCCCCACCTGAATTCACCAAAATTCACCAATTCCAAACCTCATGCCCCCAAGTCAGATCAGTAAATCAAGAATTCATCCTATTCACAAACAAAAATACATATGATCAATCAAAAGAACACAAATTGAGATCTACCATAACTCAAACAAGGATCTATGAACCAATCAACCTAATAATCTATAACAAAATCGAAACTTTAGATTCAGAAACATTGAAAAACAAAGAAAAAAGAATTTATAATTGTATAAAAAGTTTATTGGGTCAATCGGAAAAGTATATATGGCATTTTTAATATATAAAAACAATGCCAGGATACATTTTTAATGTATATATGGCATCTAGGGGTAGCTTGGATGTGGTGAAAGTGATTATGTAATACTTAAATAACAAAATAAAAATGTAAGGTAATCACTGTACTTAATTGTGATTACCCCGTACCATTTGATAATCACATTTGATGTAGCTAGTATCAACCAGATTATTTAACCCATAATAATCTTGAATTCATAAATAGAAGCTAGATCTGGCAATTCAACACATTCACTTATGAATGGGCTCATTCAAGTCAGGTTTTATCTAACAGATACACTTGAAAAAATAAGAAATAGCTTAATAGGAAACATGTCGAATGGGTCAAAATTAACATTAATTTATTTAAAAAGTTACATTATTATTAAAACAACCCAAGTCTAGCATTCCTATTTAGCTTGATACAACTTAATTAACAGATTTGAACAAAAGAGATCTAAGTCAACCAAATCCGACCTAATCCATTTACCTGTTACCCAATCCATTTTGAAAAACAACCTACTCTGTGCCAGACGAAGGGCAAACCCCCTAAATGAATTTCCATGCAATTCAAAACGCCTTTGCCTTAGTATTTCCGGACGTAGATGAAGGCTATCTACAATCTAAACAGCACACGCAAATAGAAAAAAAAAACAAAGAAAAAATATGAAAAGAAAAAAAATACAGCTTTCATAAAAAAGGCAATAATTTGATTATTCATTTAACCAAAACCAGTATATTAACGATTACCAATTGTAATTGTTATTAATCCATTATTGCTGCCAATATCAAGACACTCTTTCCCTTCAAACCAATCCTTCTTCATGACTTTAATCCTGATGAACTGAAGAATAAATTAAAAGTAAACACAAAATCAATCTCCATTGGAGACAAAAATTCAAATTCAGCAATGAGCCTGACTTATGCTTGAATCAAAATGAATTGTTTTCATCTGCATAATCTAGTAAAAAACCTAAAACCTAGCCCTAATCCTCTAACCTAACAATCTCTCAGCAACTACATATATTAATCATAACTCCTAATATACATAAAAATCATATAATTAAACAATATATATGCTGTTAAAACCCTAGCTTCACCTAAGCACTTAAAAACTAAACAAAAATAAAATACACTATTACAGTAAAATCAATTGTTTCAAGAACAGCTTTTGTAGGAGGCCCCTACTGTTCACCCTTGTATACTAAGGAGTCAAAATTCATTAATTAATAATATAAGTAAAATATGATTGCCAATCAAGAAACGTGGAAATCTCAAAAATCTTACAAATGCTCTCGTGCCTAGTATAGATCTTCAAGATATGCACCTTCAATCTACAAAAAAGTGCATGTGTTTTGGGTCAAATTAGGTCGTATCATTGAAGAATAATCATGGAAAAGAGTTAAAGATTACTTGATAAGAAGAAGTTGCTACCTCGAACAGAAACCCGAGTGGGACATATGATCTTTGATTAGGGGGAAGATGATATTCATCGACATTGATAGAAGCTTTAAGAATTAAAAATCAGGTTATAGGGTAGATGGGGACGGCGAATACCAAAAGATCGCATTCAATTTCAATCGATGATGGAAAATGAAGGAACAGTAGGAGTGAAATCCCTAGGCTACCCTTTAGCGTCTTAAAATACCAAACCCTTTTCTATTTTCTCTGCTTACAAAGTGTTGTGTATGCTGCTTCCAATGTTGTACATGATGTAAAATTACATCCCTGTCCATCACTTCTCCTTTTTATAGTATTATAGATAAATATAATAATAACTATATTTATTTTTGTTGTCAAAATAATTTCCGTATCGTTGTTCTCGTAAGTTGTAAGTGTCGTCGAAATAACATGCATTAGTATAAAGTCGTTTGAATCCGATTTGTTTTCGTTATATAATAAGACGCGTCTTGTTTTTACGGATTTTCTTGAAAAACGGGCAGAGTTTCCTCTGTTTTTGGACGCCCCCGACAACTAAAGTGTCGTTATAATTTCGAAATTCAATCAACAACAATTCAACGTAACGTAACGACAATGTATATGTAGTTTTCGTCAAAATGTCATAAATAAATTACTAATCGAACCGGTTCGAGCTCGTTAGTCACGAAATAATTAAATTAATTAACGTAAATAATGTTCGCGTGCTAAATTCTTTACCGAGTCTTCACGCCGAAAAGTCGAAGCGCCTGACTGAGTTGACCGGGTCAACTGATGTTGACTGGGTCAACTGAGTTGACCGAGTCAGCTTCTTGTTGACTGAGTTGACTCGGTTTGACCGAGTCAACCCGAACCGCTTCCTTTCTGACCCGAGCCGACTAACTCGAACCGACCCGAACGACATCTGACCCGAACCTGTTGTACTGAGCCGAAACTAATCGTGTACCGCACCCGAGCTAACCCCGAACCATGCTTAAAATAGCTTGAAATAAAATAACCATCTCTGAACTTGAACCAAAGCTGAAACTCAAACTGGACAACACCAACTCAGCTGCCGTAAACGGCGTGGTTCCGGTGGCCTCGCCGCCGTCGGACCACCACCGTCATCAATATCATCTGAGGTCGTCTTAAGCATCGGAAAAACAAAATCAATTCTCTGTCGATCAACGCATTACACATGAGAAATTTCAAATGAAAGCGAGTAGGAGGGTTACCGGTGACTTTCGTCGGAATAAAATGACACCACCGCCGCCTTCTCCACTGCCGCCGCCGTCAGCGGCGGCGCTGCTCCGCCTCATCTCTCTCACTCTCTTTTTCCCTGCTCTCTGCCTGATTGATGTCATCGGAAGCTCATCGGAGGGGGGGGGGGCTGTGTGATGTCGTCATCTCCTAGAGAAACCATCGCCGCCAGTGGTCTCACCCAAGAAGAAGAGGGTGGGTGGGGTGTTTCTCGCCTGCCAAAACGAACCGCCGGCTCCACCATTTCACCGACCGCCGGTCACTGAGGAGAGGTGAAAGGAATTCGAGAGGGAGAGTGGGACTGCTTGTGTGCACGAGAGTGTTTTGATGAACTAATTTTGTGAAAAGGTTGGGAAGATGAGGGTTTTTAAGGTCTGTGTTTTTTGTTAGCTTAGGGTTTTCTTTCAATGATGCAGAGGAGAGATGAGAACTGTGGTTGTGTGCGTGAAATGAGAGAAAGGATATGAGGGTTTTATCCTCATTCGTGTGTGTATTGACCAATGTCGTTTCCCTTTGTTCTGTGTATATAGATCTCATGAAGATCTTGTTGAGATATGATAAGGATTTTGTAGATTTGAAAAGATTTTGCATAGATTTTTAGAGATTTAGTGAGATTTTGTATAGATCTTCAAGGAATAGATTTAGTATTTTATGTGCAGGTTTAGATTTGTGGGTTTTGAGCTTAGGCCCAGGGCCCACAAGCCCATCTCATGTGTAAGTGGCCCGTAATTCCTACGAGACCCGATATCGCAATCCAAACTTCATATGCATAAAAATATTCGTGTAACGTCCATAATTATCGGTGTCGTCAGTACTTTGTACGGTATTGGTCCGTTGTCGCGTAATATTCAGCAGATTTTCCGTAAATCACCACACGCGCACTGTATAGCTGAACAAACGTTCCTGGGCACTCCAAGGGCCTAATTAAGTTAGTTAGTGTCGTAAACACTATTTATTATTACATTAATCACTTGTTAATCACGTAATTAAGGGCGTAAATTACCGGTTGTCACAGAGGGTACGTTGGTCCGCCATTGGAAGTGGATCCCCCAAAACTTTCTCTTGGTTTTTAGCTTTAAGTCTTTTTCTGAGTAAGCGTTCGGGTTCTTTTAGAGGTTCTTTTATGTCTATACTAGAACTGGAGCTCATACACTACGTAGAAAGTTCAGATGTGGTGCCTGGGTTCCAAGTTTTGTAATGAAAACAGAAAAAAATGTTGGTCAGAAAGTTCACCACGGCCCCGTGCTCAGTGAACACGGCCCGAGGTCGGAGATACAGTGATTGTTTTCCAGATCCATATTACTGGGAAGTTGGACACAACCCCGTGTTGCACCGGCACGGCCCCGTGCTCAGCTCTCTGTAACTCGGAAAATAAAAACTGCCAGTGACACTACTGGGCACGGCCCGTGTCTGACCAGGCACGGCCCGTGCTAAGCTCTGCAGAAGCTGAAAAATTAAGAAAATCCTAAAAAAAATAGAAAAAATGATTAGGCCGCTGATTCCAAACTTTCTTAACATCCTTGTGTCCCCGACAACGACGCCAAAAACTTGATGCGTGTCAGTGTGTATATAATTTAGGTGTATATTTTAAGCCCTTTTTACACTTTTTAGCCAAGTTTTAAATTTATAAACACGATATTCACTAACACTAAACACACATATGGGCAAGTGCACCCATCGTGGACGTAGTATAGTGTTGGTAAGATACCGAGGTCGTCCAAGGACACAAGAGCTTTTAGTACCGGTTTATCCTCAACGTCTAATCAAATCAAAATGTTAGGAAAAAGGTTTTTAAACTATAAAAATAAAACTAACTAAATGCTGAAAATAAAATAAAAGTAAAAACAGATAGACAAGATGAATCACTTGGATCCGACTCGTGTGTAGTGTAACCTTTGATTATTTTCGCACTTTTGCACTTGTTTAAGAGATTATCTTAGTTATTGTAGTAGGCCCCTCTTTTGAAGGCGATGTTACCCTCAACCCAGTAGTTTGAGTCAACAAGGATACAATCCTAAAGGGTCGGATTATTGAAAGATAATTAATTAAGTTATTAATGCATAATGTGGTAGGCCCCTCTTTTAAAGGTGACGTTACCCTCGGCTAAGTAGTCTGAGTCAGCAAGGATACAGTCCTTAGTAGCCGGGTTAAAGTTTTAATAGTAGTTTAACTTATGAGGGGATCAAAGAGTTTGGATCCCCGCCATTCAATACCGTTGGGTATTGAAGGATGTCCTACTAAATTTGACCCAGGTCCTTTGCAGGATCTATACATTGAACAATGGCAAGACTCTTACCAAACCGTTCCCTTACCCCCGACCAGGTAGCCAACATACCTCCATATAGACCGTGGAGATATGAATGGTGAAAATCTTTTATTTTATATAGACAGTAAAATAATGCCAAGACACCACAGACAAACGATAAGGAAGAATCACCTTCAACATAAGAAACTAGTAATTAAAGTCATTAATACAAAACCAATTAAAAAGTGCAAAAGATTAAAAATAAAAAGTATTACACTAAACACTTGTCTTCACCAAGTGATGTAAGAGACTTAGACAAACATGGCCTTTGATTGTCAAGAACTCTTACGATTAATCTTGGATCCCGAGACGACTCACACACTCTATGATGGACAATGGATGATGGTGTTGTGATGGTGGTGGGTGGTGGGTGAAGTGTGAGAGAGGTGGTGTGCCAAGGGATGAGTTGCAAGAGCTCCAAGCACTCCTATTTATAGGCTGAACAGAAGCTCGGGCACGGCCCCGTGTCCACTGGGCACGGCCCCGTGTCCATCCTCCTCTCTTTCTTCATTAAATGCAGTTTGTCTGCATTAGTTGACCACGCCCCCGTGTCCGCTGAGCACGACCCCATGTGCAGAAGCATATCTGTACTATCAAGATTTGCCTGGATTCCGCGAATCTTATAGTTGACCACGGCCCCGTGTCCGCTGAGCATGGCCCCGTGGTGGGCAATGGAAGCTTCTACCACTTTGTCTTTTCTGCTGACACTTGGGCACGCCCCCGTGCTCACTGAGCACGGGGCGTGTTCAGTCTTCTGTCTTATTGTTTTGCTTGGGAAGATGCTGTCGGGAGGTCGGGCATGCCACGTTTGTTCATTTTCTTGTATTTATGTTAGATTTAGCTGCCTTTTTGCTTCTTTTGTCTATTTGAGCTCATTTAATCCTGAAATACAAAAGGAAGACAAAAGCACACTTTTTCCAACATTAGTACTAAAAAAGAGTTAGTTTTATGCCAGAATTGATGTAATTTATATGTTGCATTTTGTGCACATCAGAAGACAAAAGCATACTTTTTCCAACATTAGTACTAAAAATGTTAGTTTTATGCCTCATTTGATGTAATTTGTATGTTGCGTTTTACACAATCAATATGTGTTGGCGCTCGGGGGGCAAAGGTGAAAGTGCACTAATTTTAACATTATTTTACTAATTTCGTGAAAATAATGTTAAAAGAGGGGGATGGTTAATCATGCATCATGTGGTGGCGTTGATAGCCAAAAGACAAGGGAGTACATGCACTAATTGGCCTTTGTCTTAATTGCCGAGTGTTATGTGCCTTATGTCCAAGACTTGATGCAAAACTGCCATCGAGCCGTGGGTCTCACTGGAAGCAACCTCTCTATTCCTACGAGGTAGAGGTGAGGCTGTCTACATCTTACCCTCCTCAGACCCTACCTTAGCTTTGATATTGGTGGGATTTACCGAGTATGATGATGATGATGGGTCCGAGTTTTTCAATAGATATAAGCATATATGGGTCCGAGTATATATAAGTCCGGGTTATATGTTGGCGGGTTTGATTAAACTCATGTATTTGCTCCGGATTTATATAATCGCACCGAGTTTACCTTATATATTGTGGTTCCGAGTTATCATGGGTCTTTGATGAGTCCTGAAATATGAATGTTTGTTCCGAAATTATTTGTGAGTCCGAGTATACAAGGAGACCGAATTTAATGATAAACAATATATCTTTTATTCCGAGTTTAGTATATATACTGCTCAGAGTTTATTAATCTCTATACTTATAAATAAAAATCACTATACACGTGGCTGGTTTATAAGCCTCCCTTTTATATTTTCAACCTAAAATTGAGACACGTGGCTGTCTCTTATACATTTAACTCCCACCCAATGTTTCTGTTTCCGACTTTCCGTTCCATCATTATTCACTTCCTAATATAATTCCTATTGCTATATCAAAAACCCTTGTGGCATTGAGATGCATAACTGACGACAATCGATTGATTTTATTTAGATTATCTACAATCCAATCTTCTTCTAATCAGTTGAGAAATTAGGGTGATCCTTTTTTATGATGGTCTTCTTTGTAAATAAAACGGAGAGAGCGAGCGACTGATGAATCAATGGTGAATCACTGCTTGTCGATTGAAGAACGTATGATATGTATCATGTTTTCTTCCCCAAACTTTGATTTATTATGATTGAAAAGAATTAAAAAATATCAAATTTTAATACTAGAACACACAGTTTGTAAAACCACCCTTTTCTTTGTGTTTTATATCTGTCAGTAATGGTCAGGAGTAACGACCGGCGAACGGCGAGGTTCCGTGGTTGTGGTCAGTGGCATTTGATGTTGGGTTGTTTTTAGTGCTCGGTTGTTGCATTGTATAAAAACTGGTAGCTCTTATTTAATCACATATACTTTTAAAATTAGGGCTCTTATGTGGTTTATGCATGTTTTAAATTGATTGTAGGAAAAACAAATTAAGAAACTTGATCCAATAGGCCTGAACTTCTATGAAGATGATTATGGTACATGATGGTTATGGTGATGGTTTTCTTCATATGTCATGGTTAGTTTACATCTTTTTAGAAGTTGTTAACCATGATAATGTTGTTTAACTGACTAAGTGGTTTGTGTTAATAGAATTCTGATTTATTATTGCAGCTGATCTGGTGAAAGAAGTCGTAGCCACTTTGGGTTTTGCAGTAATTCTTGTATAGATGTGGGTAATGGCCACAAGACAGTTAATTTGGAATAAAGACTACAGTGTAAAGCCACGGTAAGGCGTTTAGATACAACTAGAGCTGGCAGTTGTGAATCGCTTAAATACAAATGGGTCGGTATGGGTGATGTTTTATTTCTAACACCTCAAATGGTTTACACCTTTATATCTATAGCGACGACCATATTTGTTTAGCTACTACATCATAATGCCTCGATGTATCTTTTGTATGTAATGTTGAAGCTTTGCATGTTCTTGAGTTTTCTTATTCTCACTCTAATTGGGTATTATGCTTTGGACTCATAAGTCTGTCGTATATTGGGGCATGTGTTGAATTTGAACCATAAAGGTTTAACAGGCTTTTTTTGTAGACATTTTATACGAATCATGGTCACCATCCATAAAAGTTGGTTCCATATGCATTAACATTCGGTTCATGCTACCAAGTTCTACAATGAAGGTTTTATTATGTATTGGGCTTTAAGCCTTTTTGTGACAACTGTCACTTTTCCGTACATTCCGTACACTAATTGAACAGTAATTTGTGCTTTAATAACTGTGCATGATCTAGTTTAAGAGACAAATGAATTTCTAATTACTGTTATATACATACAATGGCATTTCATGTTGCAAGACTTTTATCATTACTACATGCAACACGATATAGTTCTAACAATGCACAGAACAGAATTGGCACCATTATCAGACAAACTAAAAGCACTGACGAGAGTTCAGTACAGAGACAGGAAATGTTTTGAGAACCAGTGTTAGCCAGAAACCAAGTTCTACACTAGTATAGTGTGTAGGGAAGTAAGGACCACAAAACTGCTTTTCTAGGTGATAGATAAAGTGCTAAAAAGTGCCTAAAACTCACCCAAAGTGCAGAATTCTGCATAATTCAGCAAAAATCAACATTTTAACAAGTTTGTATCATGTAAAAATATGACTAAATGGTCCTGAATGCTTTCCTAAGTGTCGGGAATTAAAAGGATCACAAAAGGGTACAAAAAGATCACTAAATGGAATAGTTTGACACTTTAACGAACCGGTATCTAATCGAACAACAGGACACTACCCGAAACATCAAAATTATACTAGAAGCATTGTTTTAAGGTCTCTGAGCTAGTTATGATCCCCAAACACCTTAACACACTATATAATACATGTTGCACATGAACACTAATCAATACACTTAGAATCCTAACTAAACACTTAACTTATCATTTAATCACAACTAATACCCCCCCTTGGTTAGGACGGTCACCATGTGGCCCCCACCCCAAATCTTGTAGGATCGAGTAGTGACCCAAACGAGTCAATCAGAAGAGGTCTTATCCGTTTCAGAGGCGGAAACAAAGAAAGACTAGAAAAACAGCTTGATTCACTTAAATTTGCCTAGTATATTGATTTCACACTGATTACAGTCAAACGACACTTCGGCAGCACTTCGGTACCAGAATTCTGAAAAGATACAAATGATTTCGCTTGGAACATATATATAGGCGGCTGATTCCGCTTGAAAGAGACATATGACAATTCAAGCGGAATCACATATGTTCTGATTTCTCTTGAAAACATCACATGTTACTTTCAAGCGGAATCATATGTTCAAGCAGAATCAGATCTAATTCACTCTAAAACAACCTATTTTCTCGTACAACACGCCCTGATCTAACAATTCTAATACTAGACTTGATACAAGACGAAGTCGACAAACATTTGCACCAACAGACTCCCCCTCGGATGTTGACGAGTCTTCAGTGTCGAGTCTTCAACGTCTTCAGTCTTTATCAGTCTTTGGGCTTTACTCTTTCAATCAGCACCAATCTAACTTCCAATATCTGAGTCTGGATCTTGAGCTTTCTAATTCTCTTGATCAGATCTCTTGATTCCTTAAGATTATCAGCATCATCTTCTTCATGATCAGACATTTACTCTTTGTCATTCAGACTCCCCCTCAACTTGTGCTGGGATCGTAGTCTGCTTCAAACTCTGCTCACATATTCACAGGTTCAGGTATCTCACCCTGGCTCACCTGCATATTCTCTACCCAGAACATAAGTTTCATCAAAGATAAGATAAAATAAAGATAGAGACCCTGCTAATCACTTATAGACACAATTTGAACACATATATTTATCATGTAAGTCTCTAATAAACCACTTGTATGTATAATATTTACATTTCAAACATCCTCAAACAATCTTTCCCAAACCTGTTCGTCAAGTTTAGCACTCTGAATTTTGAAAATCAGCTTTTCAACATCAGTTGTCTAAAATCTTTTTGTATTTTTCAAAATTTATGCTAAAACACACCGAAAATCTTTTTGAATTTTTGAAATAACAGAAATGAAATGCGGTAAAGAAATATTTACATACAATATTTTTGTGAGTTTGTGTAAGAGGATCATATCAGTTTTTGAGACAAATCACCAACACCGTTAAGCATTAAACATTTTAAGATCTAAACGATTCACCTAGATTGTCAGTATATTGGTCCACTTAAATTTTCACACAAAGTTCAACTGTTTCGAGATACGAGATTAATGTTTCAAGCACTTAAACTTATTCGCGTGTCCCACCTCTTGAATATACTCCCGTATCCAGATCCTAATATTCAGTCTTATAGGTGAGTATACCTAGATGATATCTGTAAGGGGTTAGATGCGAAACCGTGAGAGCTCAGGTCAGAACTTCCGTTCAGCAGAGAGATGACGGTTCGACTTTTTGGTGTGTCCCCTTTAGAGGATCTTTTTTACAACAGCAATGATTATCAATTTTATTGTTTCATCATTTTTGCTGAGGGTGAGCTATATTTCAAGCATTTGCAGAAAGTATTATACGGGGACTAGGTCAGAATTTCCATTTAGCAGAAGTCCCGGGATAATATCCCAGATATCACTAAGCATAAAGACCTAGTATCTCAGAAAGAGGGGTCTTTCAAACAAGATTTCGGGGGTTACCCATATATCCGAGAAATGTTACCCACGAATTAAGCAAGTTTGAATTTAGGTTTATATCTCGACACAATCTACTAAATGTGCAAAAACCTACTGGAACATCATCAGTGAGACCGTTTATCACAATTTTTTACTTTTCAATTCTTTAGCGTGCTGTGATAGTCCACTGATGTACTATCATTTCCTCTTTTTGTCAGCAAAACTCATTTTTGTTTTTATTACGTTTTTGAATTTTTTTTAACTTTTCTAATGTTTTTGGTTTTTCAAAACATACTAAACTCTTGACCCACTTAAAAAAAAACTTTGAAAACAAACTATACAAGTAAATTGACAACCGATATCAAATCACCTCAATTCGCCATCCACTTGGCGTAAACAATCAGAACTCCCCCTTTCAACAAACTATTTTCCCATTTAGATTTCAAAACACTTAAGTTTGTTTTAATCAAAATGGTTTTTCCGGAAAATAAGTTGTGTTGTAACCAATTGTAGGTTGGGGTTCATTTCATCACATTGTTTTTTTTTAAGCACAAGAATGAGGATTACATCAAGTTCAAATTAATGACCTTGACTAATCACTTTGACAGAATAAACCTCTGTATCACTTGGAAGATAACCAATCAAATATATACCAAGAAAGATACCGATTCCTGCTCCACTCTTACCAACCTGGGAGCTCCGGCAAGTCAGGTTTTTAATCAAATATTATGTCCACCCAAGCCTGACCAGCCTTGGGTGATTTTGGTACACATCTATCCCACCAACATTTTGATTTGTAAAACTCTTTGGCACCTTTTACCTTCCTATCAACCATCTTACCGAAAATATGTTTGACTTTCCCATTGAAAGCCTTCTCAGCATCAAATTCTTCTTTACCAGTGAAAAATTGATTTGAGATCTCAACTTTACCAACTTTCTTCTTCAATTTTTCCTTTGATAATGAGGGAAAATTCTCATCGTTCACTACTGGAACGGAATTCACAATCTTTTTCTCAACCAAAGACTCATCTGATTTTATGGAATCAGATTCATTGTCAGAATTACTCTCAGATTTAACCACCCATTTTTGCTTGTTCATATCACCTTTTCTTTTATAAAACCGTTTTGAACTTCCACCCTTTTCAGAATTAGAATTTTTCATTTTAAGTTTCTCACTTGATTGTTTCTGATCATCAACACATTTTCTTCTTGAAACAAGGTTAGAAGAAACTCCCTGTTCTTTGTAGTTGGACTTGGGACAATTCCAAGCAATATGTCCAACTTCTTGGCATTTGAAACAAGTTCTTCTATAAACTCTTTGAGCAAACTTTCTCACATTCTTCTTTACTTCAGCAAGAAACTCTTGATTCGATTACTTCCAGAACGGTTTCTTCTGTTCATCATCTGAACTTCCACCTGCAACAAATTTTGTATTTGGTTTATAAGTTTTTTGATTTTTATAATTTTCTGATGAAGTGAAACCAAGACCTTTCTTTTTGAGATTACCATTATAGTTTGGTTTCTTTTGAAAACCATAACCACAACCGTAACCCATTTTCCTGTTGATTCTTTGTTGAGTTCTTGAAGAAGTGTACTTGTTAGGTTTTCCATTAAGATTTAAATCTTTTATTTCAGAAATATTGATTTCTGTTAATTTGAAAACCTGTTTGATCATTTCAGTTTTAACACTTCTTATTGGAAATTCATTATCAGAATATAATTTGTCTGAATCAACGTATATGCTACTTTGATTGATCCGTTATCCAAATTAGATTTTGATAATAAAAATTCCTTATTGTAAACCCTTTTAACCGGTGAATTCGGACACTTCTCAGACGAACTCGAACTATCTGATTTAGACTCCGACTTTGACCCTTCATCCATATCCATCACCTGATCGACAACTTTCTTTACTAACTCAGACTCGTGATCAGTGTCAGACGCTGTGAATGTAACATCAATATTGTCTGGTAATTCATCAATGATTTCAGACTTTAATTTGATGTTTAGAGCCTTGTTTACTTGTTCCTCATTTGGTTTCCTGGGAGAATAACTCTCAAAGATAGGAGGTGGACATCTGTTATACTTGACACTTGGTTTCTTACCAGTATCAGTATCTTCTGTTTTTTTCTTCTTGAAAGCCTCAAGACCTGCAACAGTAGGATAAACCTGATCAATCAAATAATCACAAGTAGTATAACTCAACAGTAATTGTTTAATCCTTTCACTCTCAATCTTCTCAAGTTCCAACTCCTGCTTCAGCTTAGCACAGTCTTCAATATAATCATTGATGACACTCTGCTTTGTCATTAATGTTGCGCTCATTTTGTCATTTGCTTTTTCGATTTCTGAATTTGTCCTTTTCAGACTATCAACTGTTCTGTTTAGCACATCATACGACTCCTTCACATACTTCACATCAGACAGTAAATCTTCTTTTATCTTCTCTAATTCAACAACTTTTTCAACTTCAACTATTTTCTCTACCACTTTCTCTACTTCAACGAGTTTCTCTATTACATTCTCAGTCACTGCTTCAACTTTTGTTCTTCCAGCTTCTGTCTTTGCCCTTTCATCAGCTAGTAACTTTGCTGCTTCCAGCTCTCTCTTCAATCTGTCAATCTTCTTTTGATTCAGCATTTCAACTTTATCTACATAGAAAAAAATAGAACTGTCAGGATCGATGCTTTTCTACATTTGTTAAGATATTCTTCCTCATCATCAGTATCAACATCACTTCCTAGATCTGGAAAAATCGGAATTCTTTTCTGACTAACTTCATCTTCCAGAACTCGGGCAACAAGAGCTGAACCAGGTATGTATTTGTCCCAACTAAAACCCTCTGCAACCTTTTCATCATCTTGATAAATGATTAAAGCTTTCTTCTTTCCATTGTCAATGGCACTAGAAGATGATGGTTGTTGCTCAATCTGATGAAAAATTGATTTCTGATAATAATTGTTCTTTTCTTGATTCCCGGTTGCTTCTTGATTTTTACACTCTCGTTTAAAATGACCTTTTCCTTTGCAACGGAAACAGGTAACTTTAGACTTGTCAAAACCTAACGCCGAATTTGCCAGATCACGAAAACCATCTCTGCCAGTTATTTGTTGAAATTTTTCAGCTCTTCTACATGCACTAGCTAAACACCACTTCACATCCATCAATTCAAGTTCATCTGCATCAATCTGATCATAATCTTCTTTCGTAAGCATCGGATTACCAATTCTTCCTGCGACTAGGCTTTCATACGACTCTAATATGGCGAAAAGAGATGCCATGTGTTGCTTAGCCATTTCAGGAGACAAGTTGTGACCATTTTGAATTTTTAAAGTAACATTGCACTGCAGATTTGTAGAATTCTGCTGTTGAGGACTTGATGCTATGCTGTTTGGATCAAAACTTGAGAATGATGAAGAATATCCACCACTATGAGTTGTAGTGCTGTCATTTGGACTAGACGAACCATCAGCACTAAAAGCAGTACTAATCTTTGGACTTTGGCTGGGGGTAGCCTCAAACTTGTTCCCTCGGTAGTACAATCTGACATCCTGTTTAACATTTGGATTTGTCATGATAGCTGTCTTTTGAATATCCAGCTCCTGTTCTTCAATTTTCTGAATGAATTGTGCCAGATTCATACTCTCGGACTTTCTCATGAGTTTCACAATCATCAAATAAGTTCCCCACTTATTCTGTGGTAAAGCCTCAACTAGTTTATCCACCCACTCATCATCCTCTTTCTTAATGTCCAATCTTCCCATTTCCAATACCAGATGGCAATATCTATCAATGGTCTGCTTTGTTGTTTCATGATCAAAATGTCACACCTCGACCACGTAGAACATACAAAACATGGCGGAAACGTCGGGGAGTGTTGTAACAGAATCAATTGTTTCAAATCCATGGCAAATGAAGTTTCGTTTTATTAATCAAACATGAAAGTTTACATTGTTTTAAACAAGAACCAAAGAGTACATAACATAATTTAACTAGTTCTTGTCTTGTTTTAAGTCACTAAGGCACAGGTCCGCCTAAGTATGTCTTGATAAGTCCTATGCATCATCTCCTGAAAACACATGTGAAAATAGGTACGTCAGCATAAAAATGCCTGTGAGATACATTGGTTTTGTGAAAACGGAATTCATGACTTATGTTTGAGAAAATGTTTAGTCATGAACCTCGTATTTTGCTTTGTCTTGTAAATCATTTGAAAAACGGTAAGATCAAATGATATGTATAAATAAGAGAACACTGTATGGTTAAACGGATAACCATGTAAAATGAGTTTGTATAAGATAAGTCGTTTGTAAAACAATGTTTCGGGAAAAGTGTGTTATTTGTATAAAATGTCATATGTCTCAAATTGAAATGATTCAAATAACGCTACGATATGTAATACCATACAAACACTTATATATAGGAAGTACCAGCGGCGTATCCACCATGCTTGTATCATATTACACACGCCTCGTTACTTAATCACTTACTCAAACCAAACCATCAAGATGAAATGTTTGACAGTTGTGGAAATGTTTATGTATAGTCAAATGTCTATTGTCAAATGTAAATCATGTCAACGGATACAACTGGTTTACATGGTTCAATGGCTACAAACGGTTCATATAATCGAAGGGTTAAGACGGTTCACATAGTCAAATGGTTACAACGGTTCAAAATGTAGTATAATGTGTTCATATGCCGGATGAGCATATGCAACAGAAATGCAATGTAAAACAATGTACTAAGTATGCACACAATGGGCATACATAGCATGTAATGTAAAGCAATGTACTAAGTACGCACACAATGGGCATACATAGCATGTAATGTAAGGCAATGTACTAAGTACGCACACAATGGGCATACATAGCATGTAATGTAAAGCAATGTACTAAGTATGCACACAATGGGCATACATAGCATGTAATGTAAGGCAATGTACTAAGTACGCACACAATGGGCATACATAGCATGAAATTGTATTGTAAAGTGATGTAGTAAGTACGCACACAATGGGCATACATAGCATGTAATGTAAGGCAATGTACTAAGTACGCACGCAATGGGCATACATAGCATGAAATTGTATTGTAAAGTGATGTACTAAGTATGCACACAATGGACATACATAGCATGTAATGTAAAGCAATGTACTAAGTACGCACACAATGGGCATACATAGCATGTAATGTAAGGCAATGTACTAAGTACGCACACAATGGGCATACATAGCATGTAATGTAAAGCAATGTACTAAGTACGCACACAATGGGCATACATAGCATGTAATGTAAGGCAATGTACTAAGTACGCACACAATGGGCATACATAGCATGAAATTGTATTGTAAAGTGATGTACTAAGTACGCACACAATGGGCATACATAGCATGTAATGTAAGGCAATGTACTAAGTACGCACACAATGGGCATACATAGCATGAAATTGTATTGTAAAGTGATGTACTAAGTATGCACACAATGGACATACATAGCATAGACACAATGAAATCATGTACTATATATGTACTATCGAACATAGCAAGTATATGATGTGAAAACCGGAAAGCATGAAAGTAACAAGTAGGCACATGCGTTTCACCCCAAAACAGTTTGGAAAACAGTAAAAGAGGGGTTCAATGTACTCACCTGAGGTTGCTTTGAATTCCTTGTATAATAACCAGATAATGCTAGAGATCACGGGATATCAAACGGCACCTAATAGGTAGCTATATTAATATACAGGACCAAAATCGGAAGGATCGGATAGTATGCGGGTTCGTAAACCAAACGAGTATGGAGACTCGTGTAATATGGTTTAACAAAGCCTACATACTAAAATGAAACTTAACCTAAGTGCCTACGGCCCATCACGACCCGTTTAGGTAGCTTATGCTACCCTAACGCGTCGTTCGCGTAGAACGCGTTCGGAACGCCTAACATCGCGACCACAAGGTATAACCTTGGAAGGTTATAACTATGGTCACCTAATGTGTTTGGTCGGATCCTAATGATCGACCAAATGGGTCGGGTTCGAAAGTATAAGCGATGGTTTAGATCGCTTACCTTACGACCCTATATAAGCACTAAACTAAAAGTGACGAGCTAAGCATGTTAGAACATGCTTAACTAAGTTTAGAAAACAGGTTTGGCATCAAAACAAACGGCTTTGATGCTCACGAGTAGTTTGGTTACAAAATATGCAGGAATGCACATTTTGGCCGAAACTACGACTCGTCACTGAGCCTAGATAACGTGGTAATCAGTAGGTATAGTCACTACGGACTATAACCATCGTGATCACGCTCACGTTATGAAGTTCCATGAACTTCGTGTTGACCATAGGCAGGTCAATGCAGAAAGTCAACAAAACGTTGACTTTCAGACTCGAAAAGCGAATAAAAGAGCGAAAGAATACTTACGGAGGGTCCCCGAATGCTAATCTAGATCAAAATGGCTCAGGTATGAAACAAAGGTTCCAACTTAGAGCTCTTGATCAGATTGTGTGGGTTTTTGCAAGAATGGGGGTGGGGTATTTATAGTATTTCCCGAACCGTTAGGATCGTTTCTTGAAAAACGTGATTGAATCTTGCGCGTACACTTGTCGTAAACTTGTGGTTACTGAAAATACCCCTTAGTGAGCTGAAAGGGCAAGTTTAAAACATGTGGTTGTGGTTAAACCAGCTGAAATTTGCTGACTAGCTGATCTTATCTGTTCTAGGAGTCTGACGCGCCCCGCGTAAGGATTTGGGCAATCCTTACGCGCCCCGCCTGAGGGTCACAGACCAGAATTTTCAGTTTTAGTCCCTGCACTTCAGAAACATGCAATTTGGCCCATTTTTGGCACGTTTAAGCCCCGTTAACCTCATTTCAAGGCTCTAAGATGAAGTTAAAGTGTAGGGGACTTGAAATATGCTCAAAAATATTCCGGATGTCGGTTCGTTTGGTCGTACGATCGCGATGTTCGCTTAATTACGACAGAATGCGCATAAGCGCGAAAAATGATCCAAATGACGCGACGAATGGATTTTTCTCATGCCAAACACTAAGGCATAATATTAGGATGCTTACATAAATTTTTGGATGTCCGGATGTATTCAGAACGTAAGTTATGCGCGAAAGTGCAAACTTGTGCACTTTTTGACACTTTTAGTCCCTGAATGATCCAAAAGTTTGTTTTAGCATACCAAACCCTTCAAAGCCTATTTCTAAGCTATGTAAAGGTTATTTAAGGTATGTTAAGTATATGTTGATGTCCCGGAGTATTTGTCGCATTAAACTGAGTACGTTTACGCACCAGGTTGTGTATAATTCTCCAGAAAGCGATGCAAAGTTTGAAATTGAACAAGAATTGATATGTGCAATAGATACACATATTTATACAAGATCCCAAGTATGAAATACGATATTTCATCGGCTTGGTATTTGTTTGATGGTCGCGGTGACACAGGTGTCACAGTCTTCCCTACTTTAGGAAATTTCGTCCCGAAATTTATTCGTAGGAGTCTATTTGTGACTCTGCCAAATAACCATCAGCGACATGCAAGTAATATCCTGTCATTTCCTTAACGGTCATTCCTCAGAAACGAATATAAATAGACGAAGTCATTTTCCTCAACGAGTATTCTTCAGAAATGGAAATGACGGAATAAGCAAACAGATTTTCATTTCCTCAACGGACAAATCTTCAGAAACTAAAAATGAACAGACGGAGTCATTTTCAATGGTTGCTTCATCAGAAATGGAAATGAAGGATTACACAACGGATATTCATTTCCCCAACGGATAAATCGTCAGAAACGAAAATGAACTAACGGAGTCATTTTCAACGGTTGCTTCATCAGAGTTGGAAATGAAGGATCACACAACGGATATTCATTTCCCCAATGGATATATCGTCAGAAACGAAAATGAACTAACGGAGTCATTTTCAACGGTTGCTTCATCAGAGTTGGAAATGAAGGATCACACAACGAATATTCATTTCCCCAACAAATAAATCGTCAGAAACGAAAATGAACTAACGGAGTCATTTTCAACGGTTGCTTCATCAGAGTTGGAAATGAAGGATTACACAACGGATATTCATTTCCCCAACGGATAAATCGTCAGAAACGAAAATGAACTAACGGAGTCATTTTCAAGGTTGCTTCATCAGAGCTGGAAATGAAGGATCACACAACGGATATTCATTTCCCCAACGGATAAATCGTCAGAAACGAAAATGAACTAACGGAGTCATTTTCAACGGTTGCTTCATCAGAGTTGGAAATGAAGGATTACACAACGGATATTCATTTCCCCAACGGATAAATCGTCAGAAACGAAAATGAACTAACGGAGTCATTTTCAACGGTTGCTTCACCAGAGTTGGAAATGAAGGATTTACACAACGGATATTCATTTCCCCAACGGATAAATCGTCAGAAACGAAAATGAACTAACGGAGTCATTTTCAACGGTTGCTTCATAAGAGTTGGAAATGAATAGGGTTAACTCTAGACACATGACAGAACTTGCTGTGATTTCTGTGCACTAAATTCCATAATTATGTATGCATCCATAATTACGTAATCCCTTGCACAGTCCGCACAGTTTGTTTTGTAATGTTTTGGGGAAGGATATCAAGCTTGTGATGAGGGTGACTAGACTTCCATCGGGTCCTTTTAATTAGATCCACAGGGGATCTTCTTAGTTAGGCCACCAAGGAGTCCTTTCAGCTATATTGTCACATGATATTCATAACCAGATTTTTGGATGAATCTGTTTAACTAGACCACTGAAGGGGTCTAATTATGAAGTAGTACTTTATAATCCGAGGGACTTAACTATAACATAGAAGTCCATTGAGGATTTTAAGTAATACCTTTGGGTATCCTACTATGAATCTCTTGTACACGGATGTAGGATTCTACAAGGATTTGGATAACATAATTTGGATCACACAACAACACATAAGGAAACACATAAGCACATAGTCACATAATTGTTTAACTTGATTATAATTTGTTATTAACTTGTTATTGATTGAATACGAATATGGAAACCAATCGACGGGTCTCAATGTTCACTGGAATCTATCTGAGAAGACAGGAAGATCTCCCAAAATTCGATTTTTTGATTACAAGGAATCACCACATTCGAATTAAGGTATACAAAAATTAAAGACTTACGGGAAATCCTTAGGTACCCTATTAAGGATTTATAGTGGTACTTTGGGTATTCGTCTTGTGTTGTAACCTGCGCCTTGTACTTCGTTTCCTTAGAATAAACGGGTACTTAGGAATTTCGTGGAAGACACAAGCGATTATAGAAGGGAGAATTTTGGGGGTAGTTTGTTCTTCAAGGAATACGGTTTCTTGATTGTCGGTATTGTAAGGGATATGTCGTTTATACATGCAACCATAGAAATACATTGCAATATAAATAAAAGATTTATTTATAAACGACGATAACCACTGTTTCTTGGATCTTGACAACAAAAGAAAATAATACATAAGACGCGATTATTTCTAAACGATGTTGTCTTCTAGTCAGTTAGATGCTTATCCCTGTGCTGGATTTGCATTAGCAAGCCTTGGGCAATTTCTTCGGAAATGACCCATCTCGCCACAGTTGAAACAAGAGCCTGGTAGAAAACGACCTTGAGCAGGATTGTTGCCAGCTTGGTTTGGTGCAGCTGCAGCTGGGCAGACTCTTGTTGTGTGGCCTATAAGTCCACAAGTTTGGCATTTGCGGCACTGCACATTGGCGTGATGATGGAGGCTACATTGGTTGCACAAGGGTGCAGTTCCATTGTATGGTTTTCTAGTAGGGGGTTGAGCTGGTTGGTTGGGGACGGCTTGACCATTGTGAGCGACCACAGCGAAGTTCTGAGAAGCCTTTCGCTTCTTTGACTTCTTAGGAGATTCAGTCTGTTCATCCATGGTCTTTGATTCCTCGATTGGGTTCGATTCCCCGACCGGTTTCTTGTCACCCTTTCGGAAAAGTTTACCTTTCCTGATCTTTGATTCAGTCAAGGTTGCAGATAGCTCTATGGCCTGTCTAACTGTAGTAGGGTTGCTACCAGTCACAATGTCTTGTATTGAGTCAGGGAGGCCATCAATGTACTTTTCGATTGCCTTATCCAAAGGTGTAACCATATCCGGGCATAACAAACTTAACTCCTCATAACGGTCCGTGTAGGCTCGATGCTCACCGCTAACTTGCTTAAGATTGTCGAACTCCGTTTCCAAGGCCCTGATCTCGTGACGAGGACAAAATTCCTTCATCATCAGAGCTCGAAGCTCTTGCCATGTTTGAGCCAGTGCCACATCGGCACCCCTATCTCTCATCACACCATTCCACCATGTCAAAGCTCGTTTCTCAAAGACGCTAGATGCGAATTCTACCTTTCGCTCGTTTGGACATTGAACATGTCTGAAGGTGTTCTCTAAACTCTCGAACCATTGCAGAAGTGCAGTCGCTCCTTGAGATCCAGAAAACTTTTATGGCTTAGCCGAGTTGAACGTCTTGAAGTTGCAGGGGGCATTATTGTTGTTGTTGGCTTGGTTCCATTGAGCAAAGAGGTTTGGGAATTGAGCAGCCATTTGTTGCGCGATGATCTCTGCCAGTTCGGCAGTCGCTATCTGGTTTTCGCGTCGAGGAGGCATTCTAAATGAGAGACAAGAAAGAAAACAAATGAAATGGCATTGGGTAAGAATAGGATGTTACAATTACCGACCATAATCATGGTTGAGGGTCATTTGTTTGAATCCACGAAGCAAACAAACAACACCAAGGTTGAGTCAAAGCAAATAGATCCTCCTAGTGTATCGCGAAGACATGCTCGCCTATAAGTGGACACTCACCCCAAGAGTTCCCAGGTAAGAGTGACTGGTCCGATTATGTGGATTTGTACGAACACTCTAACCTTAGACAGAAATCCCAGGGTACAGGCATTCACTCTTCCAGTTCGCACGTGTTCACACTATTTAGGACCCAAAACCTTGATGAGATTTTGAAAATTCAAAGGGGTTCAAAACCTTACAATAGAGGGTTCAAAACCTAGTAATCAATCATCCTAGAACAGATGATTAGTTTTCAAAGCGGTTTTGAAATTTATGTTCTTGTTGTGGTCGTCGCCTAAGGATAGGTGGCGGTATTGTTTTATGACTAAACGCAAGTGAACTCGCGTTAGGGTCCTAAGAAGGTTATAGACTAGGTCAAAGTATTACTAATAACCTAATTCCCTATAACCATTGGCTCTGATACCAATTTTTCTGTCACACCCCGACCACGTAGAACATACAAAACGTGGCGGAAATGTCGGGGAGTGTTGTAACAGAATCAATTGTTTCAAATCCATGGCAAATGAAGTTTCGTTTTATTAATCAAACATGAAAGTTTACATTGTTTTAAACAAGAACCAAAGAGTACATAACATAATTTAACTAGTTCTTGTCTTGTTTTAAGTCACTAAGGCACAGGTCCGCCTAAGTATGTCTTGATAAGTCCTATGCATCATCTCCTGAAAACACATGTGAAAATAGGTACGTCAGCATAAAAATGCCTGTGAGATACATTGGTTTTGTGAAAACGGAATTCATGACTTATGTTTGAGAAAATGTTTAGTCATGAACCTCGTATTTTGCTTTGTCTTGTAAATCATTTGAAAAACGGTAAGATCAAATGATATGTATAAATAAGAGAACACTGTATGGTTAAACGGATAACCATGTAAAATGAGTTTGTATAAGATAAGTCGTTTGTAAAACAATGTTTCGGGAAAAGTGTGTTATTTGTATAAAATGTCATATGTCTCAAATTGAAATGATTCAAATAACGCTACGATATGTAATACCATACAAACACTTATATATAGGAAGTACCAGCGGCGTATCCACCATGCTTGTATCATATTACACACGCCTCGTTACTTAATCACTTACTCAAACCAAACCATCAAGATGAAATGTTTGACAGTTGTGGAAATGTTTATGTATAGTCAAATGTCTATTGTCAAATGTAAATCATGTCAACGGATACAACTGGTTTACACGGTTCAATGGCTACAAACGGTTCATATAATCGAAGGGTTAAGACGGTTCACATAGTCAAATGGTTACAACGGTTCAAAATGTAGTATAATGTGTTCATATGTCGGATGAGCATATGCAACAGAAATGCAATGTAAAACAATGTCAAGATACTTTTATTTCTGATACGGCTTTGTACTCTGTCACCCGAGCGCTTCTGACTTGTCGTTGGGGCGTCAACGACATGGCACTCATCGTGACGGTGCGTAACTAAATTTCACGGCGTTTCTAGTTTGTGCTTGTGTAGCACATGGCCCCTAGAGGCGAATAGATCGATCTTAGCTCTGACTCCTGACTCCTGTTGAGATGGAATAATGTGTGTGCGCCTACACGCACCATCTCGGCGCATGGACTATGGCCATGCATGCCTCTGTTTTGGCTGGTGGGTGCTTCTATATTACGTGACTTATTTTATTGTTACATGTTGTCACGTATGTCTTGTCTCTGTTATGATATGTTTGATATGATTATATGCATCTGATTATGTTTAGTATCTGTTATCTGTTCAGTATAAGTTTTGGGATTCAAGTTATAAAAGTATTTGTTTCAGTGCCATCTTTTGTATTTGTTATGGTCAGTACCGATCTGTTTTGCTTCCGTATGCCTGCCTTACTTTTACTGTTGATTTCTCTGTTACTGGGCAACTTTTTGGCTCAGCCGTAGTTTCTTTCTTGTGTTTGTCTTATGTGTTGACAGGTAATTTGGGGAAACGTGGGGAATAAGTGAAGAGTGTATTGAAGATAAAGATTTATTTTTATTTCGGTAATGTAATGAAAATGTAATTAGGATCTTTTGTTTTAAACGTTATGGATTGGTTTTAGTTTTGATATCTGTATGAGTGACACGTCAGCCTGTTCAGGTTGGGGTGTTACAGTTATGGTATCAGAGCCAAGGCTCTTTCCTGTAGAAAACTTAAACCTCAAAAACAAAACCTGTGAGGTTATGGGTAGACGTTGGGTTAGGATTTCAACTTCTTATCAATTTTCGTACTCGTTAGTTTGTCGTCTTTCAGCATTTGTTTTGGTGTTCGCTTTAGTATTTGTTTTTAGAACTATTGCTAACTATGATTTGTTTATCGCCACACTAGCTTTCTTTACAATTTTAATAGGTTATTGAGATGCATGATAAGAGGACCGTTAGGACACTTATGTAAGGTAATTGACAATTATGGTCGCGAACATAATCGTGAATTACAGGTACATATGTGTGCTTTTGGACTCCTATTGTGTAGATTAGTATGTACCCGAATTTGTTGCGTCTTAGCATTCTAAATCTCACTTTACTTGTTTTGTTATTTTTGAATTTGAATTTATTTAGTATGCATCTATTGATCGTCTTAGAACTCCACACTTTAGTATGTTTCTTATATAAGTATATGATGTTCAAAATTCATCTCGTAACTGTTATATCTAAATTTGCTCATCATCCATACTTTAACAATTTGAGGACGAATTTTTAGTAGGTAAAATTGTAATATTTGAAAATAAAAGTTATACATTTTTTATATAATAAAATGAATAAAAAAAATCTACATAGAATTTGATGATCAGTTCTTAGATTATTTGTCTAAACTTTTGATAATTAAGTGTGTATGTATGTTTTATTACTTTTATTTGCTAAGTATTTGAAGTCCTTGTTGCTTTGGAGTATCCTCTAGTTTTATCTGCTCCTTTTAGGGATACTTGTATCGATTTGATTTAGTATCCGTTTAATTGCCGTCTCAGAAACTCCATACCTTAGTATGTGTTATGTCTAAATGTTTGCTATGTGTTAAGTCTTTTCCGTGTCCGTTATGTTTGAGATCGTTCGTATACGTACCGAGCAATTTTGAGGACAAAATTTTTTTTAGGAGGGAAGAATTGTAATACGTGAATATCTAATAATAATAATGATTTATCGATCATAATTGATGTATTTGTTAAAGTGACGAATCAATAAATAGTTGGATCAAATAAATTCTTAAATCTATTATGTGGGTATATATAGTTATGTATTATAGGATATTTCTACAATAATAACTAAATTAATATACATATGTTGTGTCATTATATCAACATATAATATATTATACGTTGGGATATATATAAGAAAAGGCTTTTTATTTTAGTTACGATAGTTATTTAGGAAAAGAGATCATATGAATTAAAATAAGAATAAATTACTTGATCAGTTTTGACTTCAAAACTCCACCATCCTCATCGGTTAAGCTATTTTTATAGCTACTCTTTCAACATTAGGTTTTCGATAACAAACTGCCGAAGTTGCGGGATCTCGGTATATATCCATTACGGATTTCCATTTTTTTTAAACCTTTGACCTTGCATACGATCCGGGATCGCTTCTGAAACGTCGAGCTTTTACACTATGAACCAGCCCCGCCGCACTCTCTGATTTAAACCGCCGCTGCCGCCGTGTTCTTCTCGTCATCAGTGTTGCTGCCACGAACCCTATTGGTTGCTGCCGTCGAACCGGTATCAACTACCGTCACACCTTCGTTCGCCACCGTGACCGACACCGCACCATTCGCATTCCGTTCAGCCACGGGGAGTTACTCGCGTTTCACAGATCTTGTCTCACTCTCGGATTTGTTTCGGTTCGACATTTAAGGTACCCAACCGATCCCTCGTCAGATTCGAAATTTAGATGTATAAATTCTGGTTGTTGTTTTGGGTTCCGGCGACAAGAGCTTAAAATATTAGAAGTGATATGTAACTGATCACTAATTTACTAATTGATATTTGACTTAATAATGTGAGCCAATGCAATGTAAAAACAAAGAAAAAAATATCCGGCCAACATCTCCGGTGGTCTGCGAAATAGTGAAGGAAAAAGAAAAGAGTTTGGTAAGCTGGCATGCAATCAGCTTGGAAAGTTTTTGGTTGGATGAAGTTGGTCTCACGTTGAATTATGTGAGAAGCTTTTCTAGGCATATTAAATTCTTATTTATTTATTTATTTATTCATTTTTTTTTGCTATTAAATAATTGTATGGTTTTTATTCTTTTAAGGATTCTTTTTAAAATATAGAAAAGTATGTTTTATTTGTTTTTTTTAGATCATAACCAAGGTTTGGATATAAGGAGTTATATTACCATACTAATATTATTTATTTTGGTTGAAAACTTTATGGCATTACTATATTGGTTTTCCAAGCATGAAAGTCGAAGTTATCTTTCCGAGAGGATGAGATAATACTGAATACTAGCCTAATAGTGTAATGGCAATCTAAATTGTCTATGTCGGGGGAATTCACAAAACCAACGAATCAGATAAACAAATCAATGTTTCGAGAATTAATGTTTGTTATATAATAACTAAAATATAGGTTCACGTACTATTTGAGGACGACTTGATTGTTTTTGCTTTGTTTGCTAATAAGGTACGGATTCTGTTATCTTTTCATTATAGTATTTTATTCAAGTCCGTTACTTTGTAGTACGGATGTTTTCGCTACTTGTCTCTGTTTCGTATTGTTATAAGTTTAGTATATATTGTAGCATGCAATAGACCTTAGACTTTGTGCTCATTATTGCATGTTCCCTCTAAACTTATGTCAAGATACTTTTATTTCTGATACGGCTTTGTACTCTGTCACCCGAGCGCTTCTGACTTGTCGTTGGGGCGTCAACGACATGGCACTCATCGTGACGGTGCGTAACTAAAGTTCACGGCGTTTCTAGTTTGTGCTTGTGTAGCACATGGCCCCTAGAGGCGAATAGATCGATCTTAGCTCTGACTCCTGACTCCTGACTCCTGTTGAGATGGAATAATGTGTGTGCGCCTACACGCACCATCTCGGCGCATGGACTATGGCCATGCATGCCTCTGTTTTGGCTCGTGGGTGCTTCTATATTACGTGACTTATTTTATTTGTACATGTTGTCACGTATGTCTTGTCTCTGTTATGATATGTTTGATATGATTATATGCATCTGATTATGTTCAGTATCTGTTATCTGTGCAGTATAAGTTTTGGGATTCAAGTTATAAAAGTATTTGTTTCAGTGCCATCTTTTGTATTTGTTATGGTCAGTACCGATCTGTTTTGCTTCCGTATGCCTGCCTTACTTTTACTGTTGATTTCTCCGTTACTGGGCAACTTTTTGGCTCAGCCGTAGTTTCTTTCATGTGTTTGTCTTATGTGTTGACAGGTAATTTGGGGAAACGTGGGGAATAAGTGAAGAGTGTATTGAAGATAAAGATTTATTTTTATTTCGGTAATGTAATGAAAATGTAATTAGGATCTTTTGTTTTAAACGTTATGGATTGGTTTTAGTTTTGATATCTGTATGAGTGACACGTCAGCCTGTTCAGGTTGGGGTGTTACATAAATAACAATGTTTTAGACACGATACGACCTACTATCACCTACAACTCGACGACTACGCAACTATAGACATTTTGCATCAACAAAAGTTTAAATGAACTACTTATGAAAATTGTTTCAAAATTATATTATTAAAACAACATGTGAAGTGCTTGATTAATGCCCTACCATGTTAATCACAAGAATTCAAAAAACTATGCTATAGACCCACAAAGACAAACCAATTTCAAGTAGCAAGTACAATTATCAACTTCTTATGACCTAGAGCCTCTTAATTGTATTATTATAGGTTAATGAAGTTACAACTTACAACCCATACAATCTCAGTTTTAAGGAAACCCTAAATAGTTTCTAGATTCTCGTGTTCAAACCTTTCTCGTATGTAGCTCACATGCTTAACCAACCCACAAATCAGTTTGTTCATTACCCATTACAGTTTCAAGCCCTAGATTAACAATCGATACATAACTCGGAGATAAATAAAATGCCCCTTATGCCCTGGGCGACACACGTGCTACAATGGCCGGGACAAAGGGCCAAGTCTAACTAGCATACCTCATTGAAAGACCGATTTAAACCACACAAACCAACAACAAGATCAATATACTGTTGGATCATTCCGGTGACCCTAAACAGTCAGTAAAGGCAGTTCATCTTCGTTTACAAAGGCGGAATCAGAGTAAACAAAGTCACAACAGCTTGTTCCTTTCAATTTCTTTCTATTACTGATTTCCTGAGTCTTTTACAACGATTCTGACAAAAATTCGGCAGCACCTCGACTCACATACACATACATGTCCGTTTGAAATGAGCATACACAACTCCTATATATAGTATCAGCCATTCCGTTTGAAGGTGACACACCTAGTTCAAACGGAACCCTGCTTCAAACGGACTGGCTTCTTCAAACGGTCAGGACATCTTCAAATGGACAGGACATGTTCAAACGGACTGACGTCCTAAAACATGACCAAACCCTAATTCAATCACCATTGTGCACTCATTTAACCTATCTAGACATAAGACTCGATAAGACGTAGTCAACAGACATTCAGTGCACCAACAGACTCCCCCTTGGATGTTGACGAAGTCTTTGGCGTCGAGTCTTCAGTCTTAGTCTTTTCTCTAACTCTGTCAAAACTCTTTCTTCACATGTTCAGAATCTTGATCTAGCTCTATCATCAGTCTCCCCTTTGACTGTTGATCCAGACTCCACCTCTCACAGACTCCCCCTCTCGGTATGCTGGGATCTAGGATCTTTGTCTGGTTCAAGCTTTAACTTTTTGAGCCACGGAGATGATAAAATCTACAACCTGTTACTCAACCAATAACATTACAAACCATTGTTTTTTTTTTTAAAAAAAAAATCACAAACTCTATCAGTTTAGAAATCCACTCAAGTATTCAGGTCCAAGTTAATGACCCTGATTACTCAATTAATCAACCAAGTCCAATTTAATGACCTTGGATGATTTCAGACAAAAACAAACTGATTTAATTCATTATTTTCAAACAATTTCTGAAAATAACAAGTATCAAGTTAATGAACTTGTTTTTTGACTTTTCGACAATCAAACTTCATCAAGATAAGCTCTCCTCATTCTCCAGTCCAGAATTTTTCCTGCATCTGCTTCAGCTTTCGAGAATCCAACGATCAACTCTCCACTTTGGTTTGTTGGAAAATAAAGCAGAAATAAAATCTTTTTGGTTTTTAATAAAGTTTCTAAACTAGGAAATGAAATACAGAAACTTAAATTGCAGAATGTAAACAAAGTAAACTATTTACAAACATATTTTTGGTGAGCGTGTCAGGGAATCATATCAGCTTATCAGACAAGTTACCAGTACCGTTAAGCTTTAATTCATACTCAGAATTAAACAATTCACGTAGATTGTCGATATACTGATCCACTTTAAATTTTCACACAAATTTCAATTAATTCAGGATACGATTTAGATATCTTAGTAACTTAACTCATTCATGTGTCCCCCCTCTTGAATATACTCCCGTATCCAGAATCCCAGTATTCAGTCTTACAGGTGAGTATACCACAGATGATATCTGTCAGGGGTTAAATGCGAGGGCCGTGAGAGCTCAGGTCGATACTTCCGTATACGCAGAGAGATGACGACTTTGACTTTTCAGTGTGTCCCCTTTAGAGGATCTTTTGTTTCAACAGCAATGATTATCAATTTTATTGTTTAATCAAGTTACTAAGGGTGATGCTGTGTTTCAAGCATTTGCGGAAAGTATTATTCGGGGACTAGGTCAGAACTTCCATTCAGCAGAAGTCCCGGAATAATACCCCAGATATCACTGAGTATAAAGACCTAGTATCTCAGAATAAGGGACCTTTCAAACGAGATTTCAGGGGTTACCTATATATCCAAGTAGTGTTCCCCACGAAATAAGTTTCGTTTTGCAATTTTAGGTTTATATCCCAAATAATTCTACTAAATGTGCGAAAACCTATCGACACATCATCAGTGAGACTGGTTGAACTCATTTAATTCTTTACAAATCTTTAGCATACTGTAACTGTCAAACTGATGTACTATCATTTTCCCTTTTTACACAAGCTCTTTTTCAATTTTCTATCATGTTTTTGTATTTTTTGAATTTTTTACTGTTTTTGTATTTTCTGAAATATATCTACTCCCCCTAAATACCAAAACAAGTAAAAAATCGACAAACCATTGCAGATTGTTTCTCATCTTCATCCGCAACAATACTCTCATCAACGCCAACAATGCCATCCGACACCGAAAGAAGCTTCATACCATTCAGTTTTAAAAGATATTTAAAACGTGTTTTATCAAAAGCTTTGGTATGTAAATCAACTTTCTGTTCGTCAGTGTGGATTTTCTCTATTCGAATCAACTTTTTCTCGAAACAATCGTGAATAAAATGATGACGAATTTCTATATGTTTAGTTTTAGCATGATGTACTGGATTCTTTGTTATATTAATTGCGGCCTCATTATCAACAAAAAGAGGTGTGTTAAAAAACTGCAAACCGTAGTCGCGCATCTGTTGTTGTATCCACAGGATCTGAGAGCAGTAACTGCTAGCAGATACGTACTCCGCTTCACATGTAGATAGCGCCACAGACGTTTGTTTCTCACACTGCCAGGTAACCAAACAAGGTCCAAAGAACTGGCATCCTGCAGTTGTTGATTTTGAATTGACTTTGCAGCATCCGAAATCCGAGTCGGAATACCCTTCGAGCGTAAAGTCGCCTTTTCTAGGATACCACAACCCCAATGAAGGAGTTCCTTTCAGGTAGCGTAATATCCTCTTCACAATAATCATGTGCGAAGCTCTCGGGTTAGATTGATATCTTGCTGCGAGGCACGTTGGGTACATGATATCAGGACGTGAAGCAGTTAAGTACATCAATGAACCTATCATGGAACGATAGAACGTCTCATCAGCCCTGTCTCCGGTGAGATGTGGATGAATCCCATGATTTGTTGCGAGTGGGGTAGCAGCTGGAGTAGAACTTGACATCCCAAATTTCTCTAGAATATCATGAACGTACTTCGACTGGTGAATGAAAATTCCCTCAGGAAGTTGTTCAACTTGTAGTCCCAAAAAGAATTTCATCTTCCCCATTGATGACATTTCGAATTTTTGCTTCATCACTGATTCGAAATCTTTGCATAGATTCTCATTCGTTGACCCAAAAATTATATCATCCACATAAATCTGAACTATCAGAAGATGTCCGTCGACCTCTTTAGTGAAGAGAGTGGCATCCACTTTTCCACGAATGAAGCTGTTGGCTGGTAGGTGTTGAGACAAAGTCTCGTACGAGGCTCTCGGGGCCTGGTGTAAACCATACAACGCTTTGTCCAATAAGTAGACCTTGTTTTTGTGGATTGGATCGGTGAAGCCCGGTGGCTGACCGACATAAACCTCCTCTTTAACCTTCCCATAAAGAAACGTCGATTTTACATCTAGCTGATATACTTTGAAGTTCTTCCAAGATGCAAATGCCAGGAAAATTCTGATTGCTTCTAGTCGTGCCATAGGAGCGTACACTTCAGTAAAATCAATCCCCTCCTGTTGACTAAAGCCCTGAACAACGAGTCGAGCCTTGTTTCGTACAACAACTCCTCTGTCGTCTCTCTTACACTTAAATACCCATTTTGTATTGATTTTCCTGTGACCATCCGGCAAATCCACTAGCTTCCATACTCCCAACTTTTCAAACTGACTTAACTCTTCTTGCATCGCAATGACCCAAGAGTCTTCAGTAAGCGCCTCTTTGTAAGTTCTTGGTTCGATCTGCGAAATAAAACAACTCAATGAAAATTCAGTTTGTAAAGGTGCTACTGTAGAGTAAAAACAAGTAAGCCCTTGGTCAATTTGACGTTTCGTGCGAACGCCCGATTGCAACTCTCCAATGATCAACTCCTCTGGATGGTATGAAAGAGTTCAAGGCATTACTTCGCTTGGAACATCCACATCGCCTTCCAGTTTAGTAACATTCTGATCTGCATCTTGTTCACCGACTTGGTTTGTTTGACTTGAGAACTGGATCTGCTCCCCCTCAGAATCTGAATCACCATGGTCAAATACTGGCATGTTCTCAGCTTCTTGATTATCATTATCTGCCGACTGATTACCAGGAGCAACCTCATCTTGTTGAACATCATCATGTTCTCCAGCATTACTAGAACCTGCTTCATCGTCATTTGAAGTTTCCCATGGTCTTCTAGAATACTCAGCTGGGAACCTTTGTTGCGACTCATATTCACGCAAAATATCCAACTCATCATAGAAGTCTTCTTCTTCCTCTGATTCTTCTCTCATGTCAAACGAATCCCACAACTTGTCATAATGATAACTCCATGAATCTCCAGGATTCTGCGGCGGCATAGTATAACCTTGACATTCAACATTTGTAGCTTCAATAATCCGCTTCTCACTTGGAACGAAGACACGTCGCATAGGACTTGCATAACCAACGAATATTCCTTCAATGCACTTCGGACCAAACTTTCCATGAGGCTCTATAACAGTACAAGGTGACCCGAACGGTTCTAGATACTTCAAATTAGGTTTGCGGTTATTGATTAACTCAAAGTATGTTTTGTTGAACTTCTTGACAGTGAGAACTCTGTTGAGCGTATAGCATGCGGCGGAAACAGCTTCAGCCCAAAAATTTATCGGTAACTTTGAATCTGCAAGCATTGTTCTAGCTGTCTCGATTAGTGTCCGGTTTTTGCGTTCTGCAACTCCATTCTGCTGCGGAGTGTAAGGAGCACTAAACTCATGCAATATACCTCTTTCATCACAAAATTCTTCCATCTTGCTGTTCTTGAATTCAGTACCATTATCACTTCGAATTCTTTTGATACGCCTTTGGTACAGATTCTCAATCTTCTTGAATAACGCCATCAAACTGTCAAACGTTTTGTCTTTCGTCTTCAAGAAAGAAACCCATGAAAATCTGGAATAATCATCAGTAATGACCAAACAGTAATAATCTCCTGTAATACTTTTGACATTCACAGGACCGAACAAATCCATGTGAAGCCTTTCCAGAGGTCTTGAAACTGAATTGACTTGCTTTGTAGGGTGTGACTTTTTCTTCTGTTTGCCTTTAACACAGCTTATGCACTCCCCTTCCAGATGAAAACCTTTGACATGAACCCCTGTAACCAAATCATTGTGCACCAAGTGATTCATTTTTTAAGATGTATATGCCCCATCTTGCGGTGCCACAATCTCGATTCTTTTTCAGTTGCTCTGGACACAAAACAATGAGCCTGACCCGTGGTTGTAGTAGCTACGCTCATATCCAACACGTACAGATCATTGACTCTTGGTGCCCTCATGATAATCCATTCCTCAGGGATAACAAATCCTGGCTTCAAGATCAAACATTCTTTATCAGTGAAGTGAGTGGTATACATCCTGTCACAGATCTGGGAGATACTCAGCAGATTATTCTCCAGCTCAGCAATGTAATTAACTCTTTCAAACGTCACAATCCCATTGGATAACGTTCCTTCACCTACAATCCTTCACCTCCATTGATATTTCTCACATCATATAACAATGCAGTTTTCCCTGTCATATGTCGAGAGGCTCCACTATCCATGATCCATCTCGAAACGAGTTTCGGAAGATCCTGCACACAACACAAATTGATTTAAAAACTTCAATAAAGATGCCAATTCATGCTTCGCGATCCAGGAAGCTCCGGCAAATCAAACTGCTTAGTCAAACATTGTGTCCACCCAAGCCTCATCAGTCTTGGGTGTAACCTTGATACTTTTGACTCTTGCAATTTGAATTTTAAAGTTTTTTGCCTTAAGAGGTGGAAAATTTGCATCATATTCAATCTGAATTGAATCCTCAGAAGCTGAAATTTTTCTATCTGTTTTAGGTTTCCAAACTTGTTGAGATAATGCTACCCGTTTGTAAAACTTGTCATTTTTAGTTACCACTTTCTTTACGGGTTCATTTTTTACTTTTGTGTTGTCATTTTTCAAACACTTTTTCTCAACAACCACTTGTGCTTTATCCTTCACATCAACTTTCTTCTTTTGAATCTTCACAGCTTCAGTCTTAGGCTTCACGTTGGTACACTTTCGTGCAATGTGACCAACTTGATTGCATCTAAAACATGTTCGAGAGTCAACAACTCGACTTGTGCCTTCAGACTGAGACTGTGAAGCTCTCTTCTCAAAGAACTCTTCATTCGATTTTGAAAAAATCTCTTTCTCTTCATCAGCAAGTGAACTCGAACTGTTAACAAACTTTTTCTTTTCAACAAACCTTTTGTTTTGAACATTTCTTCTCTGATAATTCTTACCACCCTGATAACCACCCGACCAATTGTTTCGGTTGTTGTTATAAAAATGCGGTGGAACAACAGGTTTCTTATAGTAAGCTTTATCTTTTTCAAAATTCATTTGTCTTTTTGTTAGACTCAAACTGTTCACTTCTGACAACTCAACTTCAATTAATTTGAAAACATTTGTTAACTTGGAAACATTCACATTCTCAATGGGAAACTCATAATCCGAAAACAACTTATCTGAACCCAACATCTTCTACATGACAAGATTTGATCCTTCATTTAAGTTGTTCTTGGACTGTGGTTTTGGAATGTACTTATCCAAGAAACATCCATCTTCCTCAGTAGTGTCACTATCCGTTTTTAGAACATTTTCAACAACACTTTTTACAACATCAGTTTGAACACTGTCGTCATCGGAAGATGTAAAAGTAACATCAATGTTCTCCGGAAGTTTAACTTCATTCTCTTCCTCAATTTCAACCAACCCAGATTGCTTTTTCGTATAATTGTCAAGAATTGGTGGTGGAACACGATGAAAACCCACCCCAGTTCCATCTGAGTACACATCTTCGCCTGCTTTGTTTTTCCCGATGGGTTTGGGAACAATGTGTTGCAAAACAAAGCTTGCGGAGTTGTAACTCTTAAGCTTCAACTGGATTCGCTCATTTTCAATTTCAGCTTCTTGAACTTTAAGTTTCAATTTAGCGATTTCATCCAGTTATTGGATGATTGATTCTTCTTTTAACCTAAGCACAGTTTTTAGTTGAACATTTTCTTTATAAGTTTTACCATTTCGATCATCATTATCTTTCATTTTGTTTTTCAGCTTCTCAAATTTTTCAGTGATTTGACGGTTTTCAAGAACTAACTTTTCATTTTCTTGTCTAATCCTTTCATGATCAGTTTTATCATTTTCAATTTTGTTAGTTAATTCTTTTAAGCGTTCAGTTGAAGCTTTAACCATCTTATCACGATCAAGAATTTGATCCTCAACGTTTCTGACTTTTGCTGTCAGATCATCAACCTTCTTACCGTTGAGATACGTGATTGTACTACAAAATTTGCATTCCTTGATGCAATTCTTGCAGTCAACATCCCCATTGACTTTCTTACCTGACACAGTCGTTGACGCGTTTGAACTGACCTGGCTTTTTGACTCAGACACGGAGTTAGAGTCTACCTCAAGTGCTTTAGCTGCCAGCACCTTGTCAGCCATTTTTCCAAGATTTTCAGCATTCAACTCCTGAGTAGTGTCAATGATCCCAGTATCAACCTTCTTTGACTTCTTTTTTTCTTCTTCCACCTTCTTCTCTTTCTCTTTCTCGTCTCCTCTTCCCCACCATTTATTCTGCCAATAATCATCATCATCTTTTAACTCTTTGATTATGGCCTCTATATCAAGAGTGTTATGGTCAACAACAATGTTTCCATATGGATCAAGATAACACTCCCTATCTGGATCCCATCTCTTTGCTCTTTTTGCTTCCGAAAAGATACCAGATATTCTGATCAATCTGTTTGTAGCCAACAACTTTCTGTAATTATACTTCTGTTCTTTAGTTCTGTTATCTTTCCAAGGAACAGGTTCATTTTTTTGCCATGAAAGCGTATCCAACCGTATCTTCTTCAGGCAACAGCTCACTCCAGTCGTAACCTTCATCATCATGAATCACCGCAAGAGCCCTAGATTTTTCTTTGTTGTCTTCAATCTGCTTCATTCTTGGCGGCTCCGATTTGTTTTGATGATATATCGCCTTCTTGTAGTAGTATTCTCTGAACGGGTTTTCAGACTCATCAGCATACGCGTTTCTGCATTCACGCTTGAAGTGACCTTTCTGCTTGCACTTGAAGCACGTCACCTTAGACTTATCAAAGCCCAACTTGGTAGATGGTCCACCAATTGACTTCCTCCCGGTAATCTCCATGAAACGCTGTGCTCGACGAATAACACTGGCCATGCACCACCTTATGTCGATTAATTCCATTTCTTCAGGATCGATTTGATCATAATCTTCTTTCGTCAGGTTGGTGTTACCAATCTTCCCTGCTACAAGACTTTCATACGATTCCAATACTGACGCTAGGAAAACCATCTGCTGCTTTGCCGACTCTTCGCTGAAATTCTGAGCGTTCTTCATGTCTACAACAATGTTGCAGTGAAATAAGTTCTTTGCATCAGACTGGTTTGAATTTGATGAAGACCCACTGTGATATCCACTGCTTGGACTTTCTTTGTTCGTTGTGGAAACATTCTCAGCAGAAAACGCAGTCTTGGGAGAATTGTTCTTTGGCATCATGCTCTTTGGATAATACAGATCCAAGTTCTGCTGGTACGATGAGTGATTGACTTTGTATGTCTTCTTTAGCTCCAGCTCATGACTTTCAAGTCTCTCAATCAACAAATCCACAATAAGATCTGCAGGCTTGATCGTATTCTTCAGCATCAATGCATAGTACTGCCAATCCATTTCATCCGGTAACGAATCAAACAGCTTGTCGACTAACTCTTCTTGAGAATAAGTAATTTCATGTCTAGCTAGTTCCAGCTTTAGGTGCCCAAATCTCTCAATCATTTTAGAAACTGATTCATTCTTTAAACACCCAAACAAATCAAACTCTTTCCTAAGAAGTTTCTTTTTGTTTTTCCCGATTTCTGTACTTCCTAAACATTTCGTTTCTAACTTTCTCCAGAGATCTTTTGCACTGGAATATTCGATCAAATATATTATATCTTCACGAACAGATTGAAACAGCAACACAACACATTTCTGTTCAGCAACAAATGCCTCTATTTCATCAGATGTTGATAAAGTTTCACCAGTTTTGCCTCCAGCATCATATCCATTTTTAAGACTCTTCCAGCTAGGAAAGGCAAAAGCCATCAACCAATCTTCGAACTTCTTGGCCCACCGACTATATTCTTCAATAGCCATCAACTTCGGTGGTTTGTTGTAAGTTCCGAAAGCACTTTCAACTTCCAAAGCATCCGATAATTTCTTCTTTGCATTTGGCGGGTTCTCATTGTTGTTACTTGAAGATGTATCATCTCCCGAATTTCCAGCAAAAGCATACATATCGCTAAACGGGTTCATGAAAATATCATCCATCTTGAACGTTCCTGAAAAATCAACAAACACTAAGAAATATTTTTGGTTTTGAAAAATGACAGATTCAAACAGAATCTGTTCAAGCGGAATGGTTCAAACGGTATAGTCTTTCAAACGAAATGGTTCTTTTCAAACGGAATCCGTTATTCCGTTTGAGATAACAATAATCAAGTTTCAAACGAAACCTCTTTCAAACGGAAGTTTCAAACTTAACACTTTTCAAACGGAAACCACTTTTCAAACGACAATTTCAAACGGAATCCATTCCTCAAACGATTTCTTCAAACGAAAGCAAGTTTTCAAACGGATTACGAGCCAATTTCAAACGGTAGTGATCAATTTCAAACGAAGTGTCAGTTTCAAACGGAAACCAGACTTCGTTCAAACGGATAATGTCAGCATTTTACGAACAGTTTCAAACGGACTAGATGTTTTCGATCAGTTTTAAGTCGAATTTTGATTCAAAACTTTCAAGGATTCATTATTAATGTGTTTCGCTTGTTATGTGAGAGTTTTAGGCCATTTTAACCGTAAACACTTGTTCAAATCAGAAAAGAAAGGTAGAAGTGAGAGAATTCGAAGTAAATCCGATAAAATCAAGCGGCAATGGTATGAACTCCTCGTCCTGAGCTCTGATACCACTTGTTGGATCGTTCCGGTGACCCTAAACAGTCAGTAAAGGCAATTCATCTTCGTTTACAAAGGCGGAATTAGAGTAAACAAAGTCACAACAGCTTGTTCCTTTCAATTTCTTTCTATTACTGATTTCCTGAGTCTTTTACAATGATTCTGACAAAAATTCGGCAGCACCTCGACTCACATACACATACATGTCCGTTTGAAATGAGAATGCACAACTCCTATATATAGTACCAACCATTCCGTTTGAAGGTGACACACCTAGTTCAAACGGAACCCTGCTTCAAACGGACTGGCTCCTTCAAACGGTCAGGACATCTTCAAACGGACAGGACATGTTCAAACGGACTGACTTCCTAAAACATGACCAAACCCTAATTCAATCACTATTGTGCACTCATTTAACCTATCTAGACATAAGACTCGATAAGACGTAGTCAGCAGACATTCAGTGCACCAACATATACCTCGCAAGTTCATGATAATCGACAATCATAAATTACACAAACATCAGTTTCTTCATTCAAAACAAACTAATCAACTAAGATTCATCACACCTAACCAGCTATAAAGAGGTTAGCCAACCATAGCAAAGATTAACATTACAGAACTCATTAAAAAATAATCAAAGGTTGCAAAAAAGAAGTTAAAAGAACTATATCGCTAGTTTGCGAAGCTTTCTCAGCCACCCGCATTTCAGGTCTTCAATCTATTGGCATTTTGGCCTTGTATTGTGTTAGAATGGGTTGGAACAAATCTAAAACCTCCTCCAAGTCACCCCTGGTCTCCTTTGTTGCCTTTTTGACTTTGCGTCCATTACAATCTATGTATACTCGAATTTAGGGTTTTTATGATCGGGGTACGATTTGTACCCAACAATAACGGGCCGGAATTTAGGGTTTTGACTTGTTCCCTGTTGGTTAGTGGTAATATTAATACCATGGTCTTGGGTATGGGTCGTACCCATCTCAACTTTCTTAGACTTGTCCATCTTTCTCCATTTCAGACTCATTTAAGTTAAAAAAAATCCTTCATTTTCATCAAAACCTACAGATCATCATAAATATCGAACATTGACACATTTTAGCAGGAATTATGCATAAAGCAACACTAAATACGGATCTTTTATACTAGCTAGAAACATGTTGTCTTTGATACACATCAAGTACGATGGACATAAGTTTGAAACGATTTCAACCACCACCTCCGAAACCTAATCTATAATCTACAGCCTGAAACCCTAGTTTTTTACTTGAAAAAACCTAACAAACTGCTACAACAGAAAATGAGGAAATAGAGAAGATAAACAACAGACCCTCGCCTTCATATAACTATAACATTCATATCAACACACTACAAATCCCTTACAGAACACACAAAACACCGTTTTCCACAAACTATAATTGTAACACCCTAAAAACGGTTTTTTTGGGTAATTAAACCAAATTAATTGGGGACGAGCGGGTAAAATACCGTTAGTGATAAAATTTAAGCCGTAAACATTAGGATTTAAATAAATAAACCTAATGTTATATAAAAGAGAGTAAATGTTTTTACAAAATTAAGGTTTATAAAAGGTTCGGGCTATCAGCACATAATCTAAGTCAGGTTGTAGCATCCCCGAACTTAGTAAATAGAATTATTATGTTAGTTGATAATTAACGGGAAGTAGGCAACTAGGAATATTAACCTAGTTAAAAACATGTCGTGTGTTAGTAAATTGACTAAACGATGGTCTTTTATAACAAAGCCAAAACATGAGGGACTAAAGTGGGGCAATTTGTCACGACCCCCGGCCCGGTGTGACCCGGTCCAGAAGCCGCGGGACAGAAACCCGTGGTATTGATTATTTAATTTGGCAGCGGAAATAATTGACAGGATCTTTTAAACTGAAATTGCCCAATTATTTTATTTACAATTTGGTACAAACCCCATAATTTACAATAAAGGAAATTTCACGAGGAAATCCCTGGTTTTACAAAACATGTTTATTTATTTTACTGAGCCATGTCACACCATGGTGACGATGGTCATACCACTATTGGGTCCTTTCACCCATGTAGTGATGATTATCACTGTTAGGTTGGTGAACCTAACCGTGAGAAATTAGTAATGTGCACAATACCCCACTTGCCAGTGATTCAAGATAACCACAACTTAATCCCTGTAATTATAACTTTAAGAATAATTGGAGTATTGTAAAACATTGTTAATAAAAAAGAGAATGACTCACATTACAAGTTTAGTTGGGCAGAGTTTAGCCTACTGATTTAGTCGTGTAACCTAGTTTAAATAACAATGCACACGAAACTAGGTCCGTAACTTAATACAACATTTACGATAAGCTCACGAAATCAAAACCCTCACGACGAATGACAAAGTATAGCCCTAATTTGGGCATCACTTAAACATCCATCGGATCGGTTTCAATCAATCGGACATTGTATCGTAGCAGTGATCGAGTTAATACCCTGTATCGAGGCAGCGTCTCGACACCCTAATACTCGTGTTTAAGCAAAATATGAGCTTTTTGATTGAAAATTTCGAACACAGAAGCAAGTCCCATGCACAGGCAATTTATAGCAAAATTTAAGGTTTTACGCGGCCCACGTAAACCTTAATAAGATCTTACGCGGCCCGCGAGGGCCACCTAGTCTACAACTAGGGCTACCGTGTCACAGGTAGGGTTGCCACGTGTGCGACACGTGGCCTAGAACGCTTATCTGGTCAACTTTGATTTGACGTGGCCCGCGTAAGCGTAAGCTTACATTTTACGCGGCCCGTGTGAAACTCAAAATTCTTGTTTTCTTGGTTTTTCATGCACATTAGGGTTTTAGGGGTCCGGGTTTTCACTTACGAATCGTTTTGGGAATTTTTACAGGTCCTTACATCCTCCCCACCTTATTTAAGATCTCGTCCTCGAGATTTACTGAAATAAGTGAGGATACTTTCGCTTCATTTCCGATTCCAGCTCCCAGGTGTACTCAGGTCCTCTTTTTGAATCCCATTTGCCTTGACCAGTACTAGTCTTTTGTGCTTGAGAAACTTGACCTTTCTGTCTTCTATTTGAAGTGGTTCTCAACAAATTTTAGTTCTTCATTTACCTCTATATCTTGAAGAGGTATTACCAGGGACTCGTCAGACAGACATTTCTTGATGTTAGATACATGAAATACATCATGTACTCCGGCTAGTTCTTTTGGTAGTTGTAAGCGATATGCAACTGGTCCTATCCTTTGAGTTACTGGGAATGGTAGTTACTGGGAATGGTCCTATGTACCTTGGACTTAGCTTTCCTTTCTTACCAAAGCGGACTACCCCTTTCCAAGGAGAAACTTTTAAAAGTACCTTGTCTCCGATTTCAAATTCCAGCGGTTTGCGTCGATTGTATGCATAACTTTTCTAACAATCTCGAGCCGTCTTTAGTCTTTCCTTGATTTGAGTGATCTTGTCGGTGGTTTCTTGCACAATTTCGGGACCTGATAACTGACTTTCTCCTATTTCCGCCCAACAAACTGGAGTTCTACACTTTCGTCCATACAATGCTTCGAACGGGGCAGCTTCGATACTTGAATGGTAACTATTGTTATAGGAGAATTCAATTAAGGGTAGGTGGTCATCCCAGTTTCCACCAAAATCTATTACGCATGCTCTGAGCATGTCTTCCAGGGTTTGGATCGTCCTTTCACTTTGCCCGTCTGTTTGGGGATGGTATGGAGTGCTTAAGTTCAGTCTAGTCCCCATGGCTTCTTGAAAACTTGTCCAGAAATGTGAAGTAAAACGACTATCTCTATCTGATACAATAGAGAGTGGAACTCCATGTAAGGATACTACTTCGTCTACGTATAACTTGGCTAATCTTTCCATGCTAAAGGTTTCCTTCATGGGTAGAAAATGAGCTGATTTGGTTAATCGATCCACAATTACCCAAATTGCGTCGTTACCTTTTCTAGTCTTGGGTAGCTTAGTAACAAAGTCCATTGTTATTAGTTCCCATTTCCACACAGGCATTTCTAACTGTTGGAGTAACCCTGAAGGTTTCTAGTGTTCTGCTTTAAATTGCGAGCAGGTCAGACACTTAGATACATATCTAGCTATATCCTTTTTCATTCCTATCCACTAGAAATTATTTCTTAAATCTTGGTACATCTTATTATTTCCAGGATGCATGGTATACCTAGATTTATGGGCTTCCTCTAAAATTTTACTTCTTAAGCCTCCTTGCTTAGGTACCCAAATTCTTTTCTTATGGAATCTCCAAAGTCCATTGGTGCCTTGCTCTAGTTCCTTTATCCTTCCTTTCATTCCTTCAGTATTATCCTTGATTACTGTTTCTTGAACATTCTTCAGTTGTTCAATTAAATCTACTTGAAGATTTAATCTAAGAGCACGAACTCGCTTTTGCTTTTCATGATACTTACGGCTTAAAGCGTCTGCGACTACATTTACTTTTCCTTCGTGATATTGAATATTACAGTCGTAGTCACTTAGAATTTCCATCCATCTCCTTTGCCTCATGTTTAATTCTTTTTGCCCAAATATATATCTTAAACTCTTATGATCTGTATAAACAGTAAACTTACTTCCATACAGATAATGTCTCCAAATTTTAAGGGCAAAAATTATCGATCCTAATTCTAAGTCATGTGTCGTATAGTTTTCCTCGTGCTTCTTTAACTGCCTTGAGGCATACGCAATTACCTTTTTGCGTTGCATCAGCACACATCCTAATCCTAGCTTAGAAGCATCACAATAAACTTCAAAATCTTCTGTCCCTTCTGGTAAGGCAAGAATTGGGGCGTTTGTTAACCTTTGTTTTAAAATCTTAAAAGCCTCTTCTTGCCTAGGTCCCCATTCAAACTTTACTGCTTTACATGTTAGCTTAGTTAATGGCACAACTATCTTAGAAAAATCCTTAATGAATCGCCTATAGTATCCGGCTAACCCTAGAAAAGTTCTAACTTCCGTAGCTGATTGCGGAACCTTCCATTTGGTGATTGCTTCTATTTTGGAGGGATCTACGTGAATACCTTCGTGATTCACCATATGTCCTAAAAATTGCACCTCCCGTAGCCAAAATTCACACTTTGAGAATTTGGCATAAAGCTTCTCTTTTCTTAACAAAGTTAAGAGTGCATGTAAATGTTCACAATGCTCGTCCTGGCTTTTGGAATAAATAAGTATATCATCGATGAAGACAATTACAAATTTATCCAAATACGGTTTACAGATCCTATTCATCATATCCATAAATGCTGCAGGAGCATTTGTTAGTCCAAATGGCAAAACTGTAAACTCGTAGTGACCATACCTAGTCCTGAAAGCGGTTTTAGGTATGTCTTCTTCTTGTACCTTCAACTGATGGTATCTGGAGCGTAAATCTATTTTAGAAAAATATCTAGCTCCCTGAAGTTGATCAAAAAGATCATCAATCCTAGGTAATGGGTATCGATTCTTACTTGTAACTTTATTCAATTCCGTATAATCGATACACATTCGCATTGAACCATCTTTCTTTTTCACAAAAAACACTGGTGCTCCCCACGGGGATGAACTAGGTTGTATAAATCCTTTGCTTAATAATTCATCTAACTGCTTTTTCAAATCTAACATTTCGGTGGGAGCTAACCGATAAGGTGCCTTGGCTATCAGTGTAGTTTCAGGAATTAGATGAATTCTAAATTCTACTTCCCTATCGGGTGGTAATCCATGTAGTTCTTCTGGGAATATATCCGGGTATTCTGATACTATGGGAATTTCTTTAAGTTCCTTACCCTTAGTGCTAATGATTACCGAAATCATATACACTATTCCTTGCTTTCGTTCATAACTAGCAACTTTCATTATAGAAATGAACTTCATTGACTTACATGGCTTATCTCCTGCAACCACAATTATTTCTCCTGATGGCGCACGAATTTCTATGGAATTCTTATCACAGAGGATTCGAGCATGGTTGGCTACTAACCAATCCATTCCTAACACAACATCGAATCCAGCTAAATTCATAGATAACAGGTTTGCAGAAAATTTATGACCTGAAAGTTCTATATTTTCTTTTTGCAAAACCGTATCTATGTTAACAGAGTTCCCGTCTGCTGTTTCTACCGAATCAATTTGCTTAAGCCTGGTTAAAGGTAGATTAAGAGCTTGGCAGAACGAAGTATTTATAAAACTTTGGTTTTCACCAGAGTCAAATAATACTTTCGCATAAACGTTGTGAACTAGGAACGTACCCGCTATCACATCCGGAATCAGATCTGCTTCCTGTGTAGTCAACTGGAAGGCTCTTGCATTCTTTTTGGTAGTTCCTTTTGCAGGTTTAGCCTTGTTGTTAGCTGGTTTAACCAGTTTAGGGCAGTCTAGCCTAAAATGTCCAGCTTCTCCACAGTTGAAGCAAACCATTGATTTCTTCCTTCTACAATCTTCTTCTTGGTGCCCCAGAATTTTGCAGAAATTGCAATACCCTTTGCATTTTCCAAAATGCTTTCTTTTACAGGTGCTGCAGAATGGAGCAGTGGAAGGTTGCCCGGTTCCCTTTTTCTTGAAATTACTACTATTACCCATACGGAATCCTTGGGTAATCTTTTGGGCCACTTCCTTCTTTCTGTTTCCTTCTCGCATACGCACCAGCCCGTCAGTCAGAGTGTTGGCTAACTCCACTGCATCGTCAATTGTACGGGGCCTTGCAGCTTTGACGATATCCCGAATCTCGCTAATTAAACCCCAAATGTAGCGAGAAATAAGTACCGGTTCTGGCGATGCCAGAGTTGGCACAATTCTGGCATACTCGAAAAATTTCGAAGTATACCCTCGACAGTCAACATCCACCATTCGGTGGCTCGGGAACTTGTTTGCCATTTGTTCTTTTTCATATTCGGGGCAAAATTTTCTTTCCACCAATTGTCTAAATTCTTCCCAATTCATGGCATAAGCCATGTCACTTCCCTTGGATTGTAATACCGTATTCCACCATTCTAATGCCTCTTCCTTGAAAAGGTGAGAAGCATACATAACTTTGTCTTCCTCTGCGCATTTACTTATTTTAATTACTGCTTCAGTTTTCTCTAACCAACGCAGTGCGGCTGTCGCCCCTTCATTGCCTGTAAATTCGGCTGGTTTACAGGCAAGAAATTCCTTATAAGTGCAACCAGGTGTTGCAACTTTCATTTTCTTGAGCACTGGGGCTTGAACCACATTATTCTCATGGATGCCGCCTCCATTAACACTGTTACTGAAATTATCGTCGTGCATGCGTTTATTGGGTTTGGCTTGTGAAGGCTCAACAGGACTTCTAACAGCAGCGACGATTGCCGGGATAGCATTGGCTATTCCCTGAGCGACGATGTTTTCTATATCTTGCCGATTTAGAAAATGATCCTCATTATTGTGTTCTGATTGATTAACTTCATTAACTGGTTCATTAACAGCGTGTTCCATCTGATAATTAACAGTATATACAAGTTATTGGCACAAATAAATAACAACCAGACGCAAATAAAATAATCACACAAAATCACGTCAACATGTATAGCCAAAATTGTCGACTTTGCGACTTTCATATTTTATATATTTTAGTATGCATCTGTACACACCAGTTATCTTACAAAAGGTTTTATTTTAAGTTATTTTACATGATTATATTTTTATTGTTATTTTATTATTATTATTAAACACATAACCATACCACCATGCAACCACAACCAACTGGCGTCTTAGAAACGACGCTCCCTCTCGTCGTATTTCCATGAGATCTGTTCCCCCACTTCTCGGATTCTATTTCCGGCATCCACCAGCTCCTCGCCATAATGGCGGAGTTCAGCCAAGTTCTCAGTGCTCATAGGTGGGTTTGGTGCCGGTTCAGGGTTAAACTGGGGGAAAAAGGTGTTAGGGTTATTTAAGAGATTCTGAAATTGCCAGTCAGTGGTCCACCATTCTTCCAGGTCTCCTTGTAGAGGTCGGGGGTTGACAATGGGATCTGGGATAGCAGGCTTAGATAAACTGGAAGTTGTGATTGAACTGGGTAATTGAAGAGGTTTTCATCGGCAGGTCCGAGGAGGTCGCTAAGTGGCAGTTTACGATCCAGCTCTTCCCATGATGGCATTTCCTGGGCTTGCCCGGAACCTTCCCCAATCTCTTTTCCTTTCCCTTTATCCTTCGGATCCTCAGTCTTTATGACCTTCTGTACCGCTGGTTTCTTCCTATGCATACGCCTCCAGCCTACAAGTCTTCTTCTCTTTTTCGTCTTTGGTTTCTCCTGCGGTTGGGCCTGGAATACCATTTGCTCTTCAGTATCAGCCTGGTAGCCAGTGAAAGTGCCGGTAGTATCCATATCGGTGCTATGGATAGTAAAGTTTCAGAGTGCCTCCGACAGTTCATTCATGCTGTTAGCACACATGAAGATACACACAAATTTAAGTTAAAATTTTATTTATTATAAAGTAAATGTTCACGAAATCACAGAATGGCAATCAGAAAAATTAAGCATTTCTAAATACTTAATTGGCTTAAATCAGTGGCTCTGATACCACCTTTTTCTGTCACGACCCCCGGCCCGGTGTGACCCGGTCCAGAAGCCACGGGACAGAAACCCGTGGTATTGATTATTTAATTTGGCAGCGAAAATAATTGACAGGATCTTTTAAACTGAAATTGCCCAATTATTTTATTTCATAATTTGGGAAAAACCCCATAATTTACAATAAAGGAAATTTTACGAGGAAATCCCTGGTTTTACAAAACATGTTTATTTATTTTACTGAGCCACTACTTCAAGCTTGTTAGTGCTCCGTAGCACTTTTCCTTGATTCACAGTAGATCACCTGAAACATATTTTAAAAACATTTTATCAGCGGGGAAATACTGCGAGTAACTCAGGTTATATAAAACGACACCTTAGTTATGAATTACAGCATAAGAGCGATTACAATGGCTACTATCTTATTTTTATTTGGCGCCGTGTCACACCATGGTGACGATGGTCATACCACTATTGGGTCCTTTCACCCATGTAGTGATGATTATCACTGTTAGGTTGGTGAACCTAACCGTGAGAAATTAGTAATGTGCACAATACCCCACTTGCCAGTGATTCAAGATAACCACGACTTAATCCCTGTAATTATAACTTTCAAAATAATTGGAGTATTGTAAAACATTGTTAATAAAAAGAGAATGACTCACATTGCAAGTTTAGTTGGGCAGAGTTTAGCCTATTGATTTAGTCGTGTAACCTAGTTTAAATAACAATGCACACAAAACTAGGTCAGTAACTTAATACAACATTTACGATAAGCTCACAAAATCAAAATCCTCACGACGAATGACAAAGTATAGCCCTAATTTGGGCAGCACTTAAACATCATCGGATCGGTTTCAATCAATCGGACATTGTATTATAGCAGTGATCGAGTTAATACCTTGTATCCTGGCAGCGTCTCGACACCCTAATACTCGTGTTTAAGCAAAATATGAGCGTTTTGATTGAAAATTTCGAACACAGAAGCAAGTCCCATGCACAGGCAATTTATAGCAAAATTTAAGGTTTTACGCGGCCCGCGTAAACCTTAATAAGATCTAACGCGGCCCGCGAGGGCCACCTAGTCTACAACTAGGGCTACCGTGTCACAGGTAGGGTTGCCACGTGTGCGACACCTGGCCTGGAACGCTTATCCAGTCAACTTTGATTTGACGCGGCCCGCGTAAGCCTAAGCTTACGTTTTACGCGGCCCGCGTGAAACTCAAAATTCTTGTTTTCTTGGTTTTTCATGCACATTAGGGTTTTAGGGGTCCGGGTTTTTACTTACGAATCGTTTTGGGACATTTTTGCAGGTCCTTACACAATTTGAAACTGAATTTATTTAAAAGCAAAGTTCACAAGAAAACACACACGTATGTGTGTGTGTGTGTGTGGAACCAAGAGAAGAAACGAAGGGGAAAAACCATAGTTCATCTTGTTCTGACAAATTGAAAGGTGAATCGGGGCCAAATCACATGCATGAACATAAATTAGTGATCATCTAAGCTTGGAGATCATAAGGTATGTAGTAATTTATGTTTTGGTGATGAGTAGTATGTGGAGGAACTTGAAGGTGGTAACCTTGAGTTTAATACTTTTGTTAGTATGATGAAATTAATGAATAGATGTTCATAATCATCATACTTGCTTGTGTGTGTGAATTACTTGCACAATTTATGGATTTTAATAAGTATTCTTAAGTGACTAGATGTGGGTTTTGAAATAAGGGTTGAACCCATGAATTATGTTGGTTAAAAGGATGAATTAGCTTATGAAAATTGAAAATTATGTTAACTTGACGATAGAAAGTGTATGAACTTGTTGAGTTGAAAGACATATGGTGATTTTGGTTGGAAATTTAGCTAATATGATGGCTTAAAAATGATGTCCACCAAGTGTTTGATAAAATGCCTAAATGAGTTTTATTGAACTTGATATTGTATCCATGTATGTCAATTGGCAATTTGACTTTTAAAAGTCAAACTGACCTAAAGTAGAATGGATTGGTAAATGTGGTATATAAATCCATAAGGGTGATGGTCATGGTATTTGATGACAATTTAATCATCTTGTGGATATTATGTGATAGTTTGACTCTTGACAAACTAGGTGGGAGTTTGGAAAGGAACGGGTCAAACGAATCAATTACGCATCGAAGTTTGAACGGACACAAGGTAAGTAAAGCTTATATCTCCTAAAATATAATCGCAATATATGTGATGGAAGTATTTTAGTTAAGATCTAGTTAGCCGAATAAATGTTAAGAGGAGACCCCATCGTGTAAACCATGAGACAGGTCAAAACGAGTAAAATTATGATGAACTAATGTCCGTGATAAATGAAAGCTTGTTAAGATGATACCCCATGGTGTAAACCATGAAACGGGCCAAAACGAATAAAATTATGATGAACTAATGTCCGTGATAAATGAAAGTTTGTTAAGACGATACCCCATGGTGTAAACCATGAAATGGGTCAAAACGAGTAAAATTATGATGAACTAATGTCCGTGATAAATGAAAGTTTGTTAAGACAATACTCCATGATGTAAACCACGAAACGGGTCAAACAAGTAAAGATGAGTTTTTGGTAACATTTACTTACGCGAACCAAAACTAGTAGAAATGAGTTTTGGTGTAAATACTCGCTGATGCGAAATATGCAAATATGTTCGTATGCAAACTACTATAAAAGTGAATATGCAAATATGTTTTTATGCAAACTATTTTAAAAGTCAATATGCAAATTACTATAAAAGTCAGCGTTTAATTAGAATGGGTCTTACATGTTAGTGTGAAACCGTATTTTGGTGGTAAACAATGAGTTTTGAAAGAATTACTTTATGGCGCAAGCCATAACGGGTTAAACAAATAGAAATGAGTTTGTGGTATAAACATATGCTGACGCGAACCAAAACTAGAAGAAACGAGTTTTGGTGTAAATAATTGCTGATGCGAACCAAAAGGGTCAAACAATATAAAGACCGATTTAGATGCCGTAAAGGGCGAATCAAGAATGGTCAAAAGGATAAATGGGTCATGTGGGTCAAAGGTGATGACCATTTGAACTCGTTATTTAATGCTTTGTTTTGTCAAGTTTCATGCTTATAGGTAAGCATAATGTATGAGCATGCATTGCCACAAATTGGAAAGATCGTACTCTGATTCTAAGCATTAAAATATGATAGTTTAAGTATCCAAAACTTTTATCAAATAATCATCCAAGTCCAACTTAATGACCTTGGAGATTTTCACAAACTGTTTTTGAATTTTTCGATTAAAAACTTCAAGTTTCAAATTAATGAACTTGTTTTATTTTCAGAAACATGTTCAGCATACTCAAATTTTGAAACTCAGGTCTCAAACATCGGTTATCGAAAATAAAGTAGAAACAAAATCTTTTTGTGTTTTTCTGAAACATAAAGCAGTAAAGAAATATTTACAGACAATATGTTTTGTTTGAGTTTGTGTCAGAGGATCATATCAGATTATGATAAATCACTAGCACCGTTGAGCTATAAACAGTTTAAGTTTTAAACGATTCACTTTGATTGTCAGTTTACTAATCCACTTAAATTTTTACACAAGGTTCAACTGTTCCGAGATATGAGATTTAGTGTTTTAAGAACTTAACTCATTTGTGTGTCCCACCTCAGAATATACTCCTATATCAAGGTTCCCTATATTCAGTCTTACAGGTGAATATTCTATATTGATATCTGTACTTTAGGTTAGTGCGAGACCTTGAGAGCTCAGGTATGAACTACCTTCAGTCAAAGAGATGAAGGCTCGACTTGAGATGTGTCCCACTTAGGGATCTTCTTTACAACTGCACTTGATTTATATCTTTTGATATTTCTCAATTTTTATGCAGAGGGAAAGTTTTTTTATAAAGCACGCAAAGTATTATACAAGGTCTAGGCCATTGCTGACGCAAAATCAGAAGACTAGGTATAATACCCCAGATATCAAACAGAATAAAGACATAGTATCTCAGAATTAGGCAATCTCTCGAACAAGATTTTGAGGGTTATCCATATATCCGAGAGATGTTCCACACGAGATAAGAAAGTTATAGAAATTTAGATTTATATCTCGAAATCAATTTACTAAGTGTGTAAAAACCTACTGGCACATCATCAGTGAGACCGTTTATCGCATTTTAACATTCCATTTCTTTAGCATACTATGACTGTCTTACTAATGTACTATCATTTCCTCTTTTTACATAAAATCTCATTTAAGTTTTCTCATGTTTTTGGCTTTTTCAAATTTTCAAATGTTTTTGTATTTTCTAAAATTTTTACTCCCCCTAAAATTCAAAACATTTGAAGAAAATTTGACAACCCGATGCTTTTTCTCGCTATCCATTATCTGCTTCACATGCTCTGTATTGCATAAAGTACCCCCATGATTTACAACACACTGATTTTTAACAATATTAAAACCATTTAATCACTTATGAAATAATCATGTTTGTTCAGCCGTGAGGATTTCGGCATATTCAAATAACATATTTTTAAAATTTTTGAATTTTAACAAATTTAAAAACAAACACATTTTTTCATTTTCAATTTTTGACAAAATAAAACATATTTTTGGTTTTTAAATTTTTTCTATTTTTAGGGTTTTTGATTTATGGTTTATTTATGTACAAAAACAAACAAACTCCCTGTATTTCAGTTGCAGGGATCTGCAGCCTCCTGTGCCAGGTTGCTCTGATACAACTTGAGAATTCGAATCCTGGATCAATTCCTTGTCCGTTGAATGCATACGGACACGTAAGTTGTGCGGAATCCAATCACGTGTGTGGATCAGACACAAAGACGTAGTTATAATATGATTTCTATTGATACTTGACAATCACAAAACCACGAAATCAAATGGACAGAGTTCCCCCACTCTAGTCTCCAAAAGTTATCAAATGACAAGACCCTACACTCATATTTCTAGGCAGTGCTCATCCGGATTTATCCACCTAGCGGATGGCCTCCATATGCATGGACGGGCCTCCATCCGAATGGATGGACTGAACCTATAAGCTTCCGGATGAACATGATGCATCCGTCCGAATGGACCAGATGTCCATCCGTTCGGATAAACTATAAAACACATCAACTTTTTGTTCAGTTCTGTTCACCATCGGTCTTGATTCATTTGATTAAGCCAGGATACGTGATTGACGGAAGTGATAGACATTATGCACTCACAGGTGGGGACTTGTAAGACCCTTGTGTTTTATGAATAAATTCATTTAATATTTATTTCGTTTTTAAACAACATTATTCATAAACATCTAAGAAACGATGTATACATAAAATACCTACCATTCTTTCGATGTTTACAACTGTGTTAACCCATATTCTTAGAACAAAACATATTTGACTTACAAACATTTATACAAAACCTACAAAGTTGGACATAACAACACCAATGTGTTGTTAAACAAAAGTTGTGATTTAATCGCGGAAGCTTAAATTATTTGTGTATTCGGTTCCTTCTTTTGCTTGATCGCCATCAGTCTATAAAATATAGTTACCTACAATAAAAAACACCCCACAATGGTTAGTTTATGATAGTTAAGACTTGTCTAGATGAGTTCATGAGGTCAAAACACACAATCAGTCAAAATTTTCACATTGGGGACCCGTCGCGTGCCGCGACATTGCACCTTAAACCTGTCGCGTGTCGCGACCCTGGTTTCTTCCCTCAATCGCGTGATGCGAGAAGTGTATTTCGACAGCAGGTTTGGTTTTAAGTCTGCATTTTTCCAGCCAAACTTGATTTCACGAAAACAATCATAAATGGTTCGTTATAGATCCGAATTAGGTCCCGTTTCTTCCTACATGATCGTAATTCGATATTCTATAATATAGAATCAAAATACAACATCTGAATTTACAACTTTCTTAAATTTAAGCCCTCGGCGTATAAAATTCTCATAATTATTCGACCCGTTCACAAGTAGGATCAATTATGCTTGGTTTTTAAATCCAAAAATTCTATACGACTAATAAGTATAACATTTCTAAAATAACCGGGCTTTATTTATGCATTTTATGCGCCCTTAATTCTTATGGATAAGTTTATTCGACCTGTTTAACTCTAACTAGTTAAACAAACTTAACACCACTCATATATTTAGACTTTTATGCATAATTTAGTCATACTAAATCATGAGTTTATGACTTATTTTCAACGGTACCCTTCTACGGCTAATTACCATAATATGTATAACTTCAAAATCCGGTATCATTTCGATGTCTTTATTCATGTAACCTTTCCGATTTACATCAAGACATCCTAATGACCCTTGTAGCTTTCTTAGCGACATCCATCGCTTCGTTTTACCAAACAATCACCAATTGGGTCAACTTGACCCGTTTGACTATTATAGTGAAATCCATCACTTTTATTATCTTATCTTGACTTCTACTCTTATAAATTTTCGTTCGGTTTGTCTATACGGAATCTACCGTTTTGACACTCTTCAATTTCATAACAATACATTGTTTTGACCCGTTTGGTTTAGTTAGCGGAATCCTTCGCTTTCACACAACCAAACATGTATAATTCGGATCATTTTGATCCGTTTAAACATTATAGTGGAATCCACCACTTTTATCTTTGTTCTATCGCTATTCACTATTTGTTCCGTTCGGTTAATACATACGGAATCCTCCGTATTAGGAATAACCAAATTTCATAATGATTCAATTATCATTCACATACTAAACATAGAATACTAGCGAAATATTACGAAGCGCATAGCCACGTACCTTTAGAGCTTCCCTTTTAAGCGGTTATCCGTTCCGCCTTGTCCACTCGATGATCCACCCAAATTACCTATATAATTCAATTCGAATATATGGTTTAGAACTCATGGTTCAATATTCGACATTTCATACTTTCAGTTACTCTTTTGAGTGATTATTTCATATTTTTCAAGTATTCTAATTCACTTGAATATTTTGTCAAATACCTTGAAGGCGATATTATCATACTAACATAATTATGTTCACGATTAACAACTTAACCATGTAAAATCATCATTTTCATAACCATATGCCTAATATTAGCGAAACAACACTCAAGTTTGCATCTTAACAGTTATTTAACATCAATTATCTCAAGAATTCTAATATTCACCTCAAAACCCATATACCCTTACATGAAGAACATGGAAACTAATGGATTAGGTTATGAATTGATCAAAGTATTGTCTAAGACTTGTTCCTAGACTTGTAATTATCATAATGTAACCATAATATCAATGAATTCTTCATCAATTTCAGTTATGAAATTTCAAGAATCATTAAAACATCTTCAAATCTAAAGATTTAACATACCTTGTGATCTACTAAGTATGAGGATCACAATTTCAGCTCTGAATCACCTTCAATTTGGTTTTGGTTTCTTTGATTTTGAGTGAAATTATAGGATTTAGGGTTTTGAAAGAACTAAGTTCGTCCCTGGGGTTTGATCGATCAGGACACACACACCAAGTGTGTGTTTTGATGTTTATCCTTTGTTTTAATAAAACATATTTCACAATTTGCACCTTTGGCCCCTCTAGTTTCTAAGTTTGTATAAAATGATTAGAATCTCTTGATTTCCCATCTTTTATAACATGTATTTAACTAGGTTAATTATTCCTAGTTTTATTTCCACTAGTTTATTATTAATATTGGTAATTATACATGTATATATGCATATGTAATTTAATATTTTAGGGGTGTTATAGGACTATCCTTGCATATTCAAAGAATATGGTAGTATATTCCCTGCAATCTACCCCAATCATTCTATGATTTTGGAACTTATTAGCAATCTGTTCCTTTTCATTAGGAGGACAGAATTTCCTTTCAACTATTTCCTTAAAGTTGTTCCATTCCATGTTATAAACCCTGTCACTTCCTCTTGACTGAAGAATGGTATTCCACCACTCTAAGGCTGCATTCTAAAGAGATTAGAAGCATACATGATCTTATCTTCATCTACACACTTACTTATTTTTAAGACTGCTTCTGTCTTTTCTATCTAGCGCAAGACTGAAATGGCTCCTTCTTTGCTTGAGAATTCTATTGGTTGGCATGATAAGAATTCTTTATAAGAACAACCATATGAGATGGTTCTTCTTCTTTTTGGAATTGGAGCTTGGATAAACAGTCCGTGATTTCCATTCACGTTGTGATTTGGCCCAGTGGGTGCATGTTTACTTCCGATTATGGAATTAGTATTTTCTGCCTTTTTAATAGTATCGATAATATAAGGCATAGCATCTATGATTCCTTGAGCTACTATGTGTTCGATATCACTTTTATCCACTTGGTTTCCGTTATTATCGTTATTCTGAATTTCCTGATTTACTTCGTTTGACATCTGAATTGTAGACATTATCAGGTATTCATATCACAGAATAAAATTAATACAAACAAACACTCAAGCACATTGAGCCAAAAACATCGATCATTGCGACTTTTACCCTTTCCATACATATATGCATCTATTACAAATTATAACTGGAATTTAAACATAGGAACTATGCATCGATATAAATATATATATATAGGTGATATATATATTAATTTATATTTATCTTAGTGGATTTTTTATCAAAGTAACATAAATACACACACACATATACATATATATATATTGTAGGCGTTGACTTTCTAATATTGCATCTCCATCTCGTCATATTTCCAGACGAGTTTTTCTCCGATTTGGCGAATCCGGTTTCCTTCCTCAACCAACTCTTCACCGTACTGGCGAAGTTCTATGACATTCTCATGGCTTGTTGGTGGCATTCGGGCTGGCACGGGTTTAGGGTAAAGTGGTTCTTGTTCTTCGTAAGGATATGGGTTATTCAGTAATTCCTGATTTGCCCAGTCGTTGGCCCACCACTGATCTAAGGGGTTCGGTGCTGGAATCCTAGGTATCTCATTTGGATCAAAGGCTGGGATTGGAAGTGGTTTCTCCTAGTTCTGTTCTAGATTCATGGGCTGGTCAGGGAATAATTAAAGGAAGTAATTCCGGTTCTGGTACTGCTACTTGGTTGAAATTAGGTTCTTCTTCTACATTTCCAAACATATGAAAGTTATCTAATTTCCTATCCAATTCTTCTTCCCATAAAGGTCTAGCTTCTGGATTTTGGGTATTTCTCTCAGCTCTATTCACTATTGCTTGTTGTTGTATTTTTCTCATTCTTTTCCTCCTTTCTACTTTGGCTCTACTAAACCACCCTCGTTTCTTAGGGGGAAAAGGTTCTTCAGATTTGGCTTTAAAAACAAAGATATCTTCAAAATCGGCTATGTATACAGAGGTTGGCTGGGATGTTCCCTCATCCATTGAAGAATGAGGTAGGTAATGATAAGCGTCAGAAGTACCATGATCACTCATACTGTAAACTAAGAAAATTGTCAAAATGACATAAAATAATAAAATACATATTTACACAAAATAACACAGAAGTTATGGATATTTCCTAACATAATCGGTTAAAATTTAGGTATTAAAAGAACACCTAAATGACTTAAATCAGTAGCTCTGATATCACCTTCTGTCACAACCCCCGACCCCTACCCCGAGAGCGGGAGCCGCGAAAACGAGCTGGTGGTATCGGTGTTTATTAATTTGGCAGCGGAAATGAGACTTCAGGATCGTAGTTAGGAAATAAATTTCAGAGTTTCAAAACACCAAACTTTTATATTAAAAAAATGGGATAAAACTCACAATATCTTTATAGGGATAAACCCTAGTTGCTGAAAACATAAACTTTTATTTAGGTAACTTTATAGCCACTTTCTTTAAGCCTTCAATGCTCCATAGCTGGCTTCTTTTAGCTTCACATTAAGTTACCTGAAACGCGTTTTAAAAATATTTTATCAGCAAGAAATACTGGCGAGTACATTCTAGTTTATAAAAATGAGCTTTTATAACTTTACAGTATTAAGAGTGATTACAATGTTTATATCTACCCAATTACTCGTTCAGTACTTGTCACTTGACGGATGGTCATATCACACATTGGCTACCCATGTCCAATTGTGAAGATTATCAAGTACTGTATACAAACCCCATAATACTGGCAGCAATTGTAGAATACAAAGACTTAATCACTGTAAATATAACTGATAAACATTTAGGGTTTTGCAAAGCAATAGAAATCATGGCTCACAAACTGTGAGAAAAGAGAATGGACTCACATTGTAAACTTAGGTATTCCTACGGGCATTCTGGTGATAATTCCTGATAATTTTCTTGTGTTTCTATTAAAAACATACAATGCACACGTGTTAGTAAAATAACCCAAATCACATTAGCCATACAACATGAGACATAACACCAACGAACTTAGTCAGGCAGAGCCTCGACATGCGTTAATGGGTCCTAGATCAATCGGGCAGGGTAACGAATTAGTGATTGGGGGTTAAAATACTTACAACGGGCAGAGCTTCGTGTTTTAGGAGGTATTATAGCTATAATTTCGGGCTATAGAGATTCAGAGAGAAAAGAGATTTGAACGAGATGGAAATGCAGACTTAGGCTCCTTTTATACTTTTTTCTGAAGTCCGTCGCGCCACGCGATAGCCCCACCTGGTCCTGGCGCGCCCCGCGAGAGCACCTCTAGCTACGGCTAGGGTTGCTGAGCTAACCCTAGACCCAACACGTGGCTGACACGTGTCAGCATGGGTATTCGGCAAGAAACGAGTCCGTCGCGCCACGCTACCGGCTCACCTAATCCTGGCGCGCTGCGCGACAGGTATAGAATCCAGATTTTTTATTTTTCAATCAAAATAAATGTTATACGGGTTCGGTTACGTATATACGGGGTATTTTAGGGCAGTTTCGAGGGTTGTTATAGCGGTTTCGAGGGTTGTTATAACAGATCACTAGAAATCCTGTGCAGCATTCAAAGGCCAAACACATCGATATCAAATATCACTTCATACGTGATTGTTTTGATAAAAGATGTATCGATGTTGTTAAGGTCCACACCGATGATGAACGTGCCGACCTCTTTACCAAAGCATTTGACAAATCACGTTTCGACTTTTTACTTCTGGTAAACGACATTAAGGTTAAGTAAGAGTAAACTGACATCGGAAAATCGTTTTTGTAAATATTTATTTGTGTTTTTTAATTTATCTTACATTTTGCATTTTGCATTTTGCATTTTGCATTTTAGGGGGAGTAATTTCCAAGAAAATACAAAAACATTGAAAAATTACAAAAAACATAAAAACAGTAGAAAAACAAAAATGAGTTTCCTGGCAAGAAAAAAGGGAAAATGATAGTAGCTCTATATAAGATGTATCGGTATGCTCACAATCATTTTAAATTTTTCAGGGCGATATAAACATAATCGACTGAAGACCGTGTGGGAACGCTCATTGGCATATGGTCTCGGTACCGAAATTTCGTTTGATAGATTGCCGAGGTTCTGAGATATGTGGTCTTTATGCTGTTTATCATCTGGGTATCATGGTTGTTTCTTTTACCGAAAACAACGGGGATGCAAGTCTAGAACTTCCATGATACCATACATACGTGTACATACTATACATACATGTATATAATACATGCTGCATACGGCCATCAATAAGTGATAAAAATATCACAGTCACCCAGAATAAGTGATTTTAAATCACATCTATCATCCGAGAGTCAAGTTCATCTCTTTGTCGGTACGATGGTACTAACCTATTCACAGACTTGCTCTCGTGCCCTGCATGCATCCAAATATCAAGTTCCTCATAAATAAGTGATCTTATCACAAAGGGCTTGTATTCATCCTCAAATAAGTGAGTATCTCACATCATATATGTTAAAACATATGATAAATGGTATACTCACCAGTAAGATGAAATCTGGTGCATACCTTAATACGGGAATATGTCGTGAGTGGATGAACACAGGTTGGTAAGTATAAATCATAACTTAACTTATCCCCAAGTCATATGATTACATCTGATTGTTGAGTTTAAGTGGACAACAATATCGATAATCGTTATAGGATGCTTATCTAAATCTTAACTAATTGAACAACAAGGGTGTTTTGACATGACCGTACACCGATATGATTCTCTTACCCTCGAAATTCGCAAAAAGAATGTCTGTAAATATTTATTTATATTTCTCCGTTTCTGCATATCTGTAAATATTTATTTACTGCTTTTCGTCTTTACGTTAAAATATTCAAAAATACCAAAAATATTTTAGGTGTGTTGTAGTATAAACTTTATAAAAGCCAAAAAGATTTAGCTTCTATCTTATTTTTGATTGACTGATGTTGGAACTCGAATCTATTCCACCTAAAACCTGACTGAAAACTAAAACAATTGCATCTTCATAAACGGTCGAACTTAACAAGTTTTGAAAGTTAAAGATCTAAAATTGAGCAAATTTTAAAACTTTCAAAATGTTGTCGATTGGTAGTTGATTAAGAGTTGGTCACATGTGTGTCGTCTGTTTATATTATTTAAAATCAACTCTTAATGGGGTTTTCATCTAAAAAATTCTCTAAGATTGATTAAATCCCCAGCAGTTGTTCTCATTATGCGTTTAGCTTTATTGTGTGTGTAGATGTGGCATTCAAACCAACTAAAGGCAAAGGGAACATGTTAGATGACATGCTGTGGAGTGACGACACGACATGGATGCAATCAGATAATCAAGATGATCAAGTTGCAGCTGACCACTCATTAACATCACGCGGATCTGAAGCCTTGAAGATCAAAATTTCACGAGCAGCATTCAAGGGGGAGCTTGTGGATGCACCTCCTGACTGTGACACGTGAAGACTTTCAAGATCCTGCAGTGTGAAGAACGAACCATCACCTGCAACATCCATGGGGAGTTTGTTGATGCACTTCGGTGTGGATGTGGCACAGTTCGATTCGTTGCGTATCTAATCCACATGACATCCTCTTGTCAAAATGTGGATAGAATATAATAGTCTGAAACAAGTGTCATCGAAATAGAGAAGACTTCCACATCAAAATAGAGATTATACAAGGGCCATCGAAATAGAGATTAAACAAATGAATTGAAATGGATATCGAGTCACATCGAAATAGAATATATTGATGATCAATTGAATATTATCGAAGGATAATGCTTGGTAAAAAACCCCATTTCTTTAAGAAACTTAGCAAACTATATATGTGGCTAGCATGTTGCCACGTTGATCTGATCTCATGATTTTAAATTTTACATCAAGGTTATATTAGTAATTTGCTTTAACCCCAAGAATTATGAGATGACCTTTTCATTAATTGCCCATCAAGCCATCAAATCGTATACATTCACCATCCCCATATTTCTTTTTCATATTTCCCTTTTATCTCTTCTACATCTCTCATCAGAGAATCATCAATCTTCTTATTTACACCACAGTAGCAAGCATCTCCATTAATATCAATGGAGACAAATCCACCAACCTCTGAATTAATGTCGCCGGTCCGTAGTTTCCCAAACCGGTTCTTTTGCAGCGACTTCCAAAACGATGAAGAATTTAATGCTCCAGGTTTGTCCATATATAGTTTGCTAACTGTTCTAGAAGATCTGTTTTTTTAAAATGGTTCTGTTTTTTGTGTTAAAATGGTTCTTAAAAGGGGTAAATGTTTATGTAATTTACAGGTTTTTATTTTTGTGTTAAAAAGTTATGCTTGGTTCTTAAAAGGGGTAAATGTTTATGTAATTTACAGGTTTTTATTTTTGTTAAAATGGTTCTTAAAACGATGAAGATCTGTTTTTTTTGTGTTAAAATGGTTCTTAAAAGGGGTAAATGTTTATGTAATTTACAGGTTTTTATTTTTGTGTTAAAAAGTTATGCTTGGTTTGCATATGAACTGATTTTTGGTTGTGTTGTGATTTTATTTTAGAAAAAGATTGCAATTTAGCTAAAAAGTTGTGATGTTGTTTGAGAAAAAAGATTTTCTGGCTATGAATGTGTTAATAGTTATGTGTGGTTAACGACTTAACGGTTATCTTATCTTTTTGTTATTAGGATGGTGATGGATACAAGGGAAACAAGATCCAATTCTCGGGACCGTTGGTTTTGTCAAACGTGGATCAGATGCTTAAGGATCATGACCATGTTTATGTTACAGCACAACACAACTAACACGTGTTATAGTTTGAACTTCAGGACATGCATGTGTTACATGTGACATGAAACCCATGTACAACGTAACACGTATTAGTGCTATGTATTTTTGTTTACTAGTAATATGTAATGTGAGACTCTTCTTGTTTTCTCTAGTACACGATGTTAAAACGGTCTAGACTTAACACATTTTCTGTTGGAGGCGCCCGTATTTGTACCTTTACTGTTACAGTTACTATTGAAGTTTATGCATCCATTCTAGAAGTCTCAACACATGTTATAATAGAGGCTTAACCCACGTTATATCATGTTTACTCTGTTGTTATTAAGTTACTATTGGAGTTTATTCATCCACTGTGGAAGTCTTTACACACATTATAATAGATGCTTAACACACGTTATACATTTCAGTCGCTTAACACATGTTACAGTATGTATATACACATCATGGTGTTTTGGAAACTAATAGCTTATACATGACACCATGTTAGGTTAAACCAAGATTATAACAGAGGGTTAACACATTTTATCCCAGGTATACGGTGTTACGATATTAACTTGTATGTTCCATATTAACTTGTACACGTTTTTACTATCAGTATATGCACATCATAGTGTTTTGCAAACCACTCTCATATACATGAATACAAGTCGGGTTACAACAAGATTATAATGGTGGAGGCGCCCGTATTTGTACCTCTACTGTTACAGTTACTATTGAAGTTTATGCATCCATTCTGGAAGTCTTAACACATGTTATAATAGAGGCTTAACACACGTTATATCATGTTTACTCTGTTGTTGTTAAGTTACTATTGTAGTTTATTCATCTATTATGGAAGTCTTAACACACGTTATAATATATGCTTAACACACGTTATACATTTTCAGTCACTTTAACACATGTTACAGTATGTATATACATATGGTGTTTTGGAAACCACTAGCTTATACTCATGTATTCAGGTATAACAGAGGCTTAACACATTTTATTCAGGTATACGGTGTTACGATATTAACTTGTATGTTCCATGTTAACTTGTTCACGTGTTACGGTCAGTATATGCACATCATGGTGTTTTGCAAACCACTTTCATATACATGAATATAAGTCGGGTTATAATGGATGCTTACATGTTATCATATGTATACAAGTGGGGTTACAACAAAATTACGATATTAACTAAGCTCCCCATTAAACTCATCGCCCCCGTCGACTGTTTTCACCCTTGTCACATGTTAAGCAATTACATGTTCCGAACAGACAAATTGTAACACATATTAGATCAGTATATACACATCATGGTGTTTTGTAAACCACTAGCTTATACATGAATACAATATTATATATTCCAAAATTACCGGTACATGTGTTACCATAAATGGCTCGTTTCATATTACACGTTACATCATGGTGTTCTATTACAGCATGAACCACCAACACATATTATAAATGAACGAAGACTTCTTTTCCAAATGATGTGACTTATTCAATGTCCTCGCATTAACGTCGCCTTCATCCATCCAGCTTGTCAATTGAATATCTTTTATGGATCTGTTTCTGTAAATCAACACACGTTATATATCATTCTAACAGGTGCTTAACACATGTTATGTGTCTGTCTCTGTAATTCAAGCAACCCAACAAAAAAACAATTATTGTTAAGATCAAAAGCCCCAAACAAGCAACCAAACCAACAAGAAAACCCGTTCAAAATCTCATCCTAAAGTTTTAGATTTATTTAAAATACATGAACATTAACCATTACTAGAACACGTATTAACTTCGCCTACATCCATCCAGCTTTGTCAATTGAATATATTTATGGGTTTGTTTCTGTAAATCAACACACGTTATATAACATTCTAACAGGGGGCTTAACACATGTTATGGGCCTGGGTCTGTGAATCAAACAACCAAACAAAAAAACACTTACTATTCAGATCAAAAACCCAAACAAGCAACCCAAACCAACAAAAAAACAGCTACTGTTAAGATTAAAAGCCCCTAACAAGCAACCAAACCAACAAAAAAACCAGTTCAAAATCTCATCCTAAAGTTTTTTATTTGTTTAAAATACAAAATCATATTAACAACCATTACTAAAACACTTTCAGCACACAAAAACATATTAATAACCATTTCAACAAAAAAATCAAGTGTGAAATGATATTTCAAGAACACTTACCGGATCTATAACCGTCCGATGAACATGAAGAAGATCTTCAAACCTTCTTCTCACACACACACTTGTGCGTGTGTCATCGTTCTCTCTCTAAAACAACATACTTCAAACTTCTTCTCTCTCACACACTTGTATGTGTGTTCTTGGTGTTATAGATGAACATGATGAAGATTGTTGTTTCTCTCTCTAAAACAAAAAATTCATCTCTCTAAAAACATTCATCCTGTCCTCGTTCTCTCTCTAAAACAACAATCTTCAAACAATTTCTCTTTCACACGATGTAGATCTGAACTTGAAGATCGAAAGTTGTGTTTGGTGTTCATCATGATCTTGATTGAAGAGAGAGGAGAGAGGAGAGAGGAGAGAGATAAGATGTGTGTGTAAGAGAAATAAAGTTGATGTGAGTGAGAGAAAAGTCAGATTTTTAATCCCTTAAATACCCTTCTCCTTTACTTTTTTTCTAATTTATGGTTTTATTTAAATGTAAAGGACACCAAAAAAAGCTCAGCCATTGATCTACTTGGATGAAACAAAATCAATGGATGAGGTTGGGTTTCCAAGGTTTTTTAAAAAAGATGGGGTTTTTCATATAACCCATCCCTATTATCGAAATAGACATCACTCTATTTCAATATATACATATATATTCTTTCTATTTCGATGGAATCAAGGAGAATATGCTAATATGTCAAGGCCTATTTCGAAGATGTTATGCTTATTTCAATGTATTTCGATAGTCTCAATTGTATTTCGATGAGAACTTTATTATTTCCTTCTATTTCGTTGTAAGGCGTGTAGTATGTGGTATAAATACAGCAAGTCACACTCTGTTTCTGTGAGAGAGCACTTTCAGAGAGGTTGTGAACATTTGTAATGTTTTCAGAGAGGTTGTGAACATTTGTAATGTTACTCTGCTGAAATCAAACCTTTGAGCTTTAACAGTTATATCTTTCTTGTGTTTGGTTGTGTTCTTTGCTTAGATTTATACATAAACAAGGATTCCGCACTTGGTTGTGTGTTAACCAACAAGGAATAGGTTCTCTAGATCCTCCTTTAGGGACCTACACAATTCTCAAAGCTCAGGGACGATTTTGGCACTTTCCCATTTATTCTTTTGTTTTTTTATTTTATAAATTTTATTTTTATCTTTAAATAAAGAAAATAAAAATAGTTATAAATAATACACACACACATACAGGGGCAGGATTAGGAGAAAACACCTAAAAGTGTGAAAACGATAAAAACGATTTTGGTGTTTACATGTGGCGTTGGTGCTAATTTACACTAAGGGTAATACTGGCAAAAAGCCCATGCACATGCCAAATACCATGCACATACAAGTCATATGCATATTCCACCATCATTGTTAAACTCCCGTAACTTTTTTATACGCGATTGTATCTTTTTTAAAAAAATTACACCATAAATCGAGTGTTTTATTATTTTTCCAACGAGTATACTATTGCTATACTTTTGAAATAAAAAAATGAAATGAACTGGGTGTCCAAATAAAAAAGCCATAAAAACATCTAGTTGAAATACCCGGTTGAAAACACCATAAAACATCCAGTTAAAAAAAACACCATGAAAAACTCAGTTGAAAACGCCATAAAAATACCCAAATCAGAAAAAAACGATATAAAAACCTAGTTGAAAACGTCAAAAAACACAGAATTTAGAAAAAAACACCATAAAAACCCAGTTGAAAACACCATAAAACACAAAATTGAAAATGCCATAAAAAACCGAGTTAATTTTTTTCCGAAAAGTATATCAATAATATACTCGTTGGAAAGATAAAAACACTGGATTTTATGATTTATATTTTTTTAAATAATCATGTATAAAAAAGTTATGTATGTTTAAATATTATGCGGGAAGTAGTATGTGATTAGCATATGCACTATTGTTAGGATCTTATCATTTTACCCCTCCAAGTAGTTCTAAGGTTCCTATTATTTACAAAAAAAAAGTTACCACATCAATCTCAGCCACAAATCACAAAGATTTTGTGGTTGAGAATCGTTCTCACAATTTTCACACTTTTAACTGTTTTCTCCACAACCCAATACTACATACACACACACACACTTATTCTTTTAATTTTCTTTTTTACCTTTAAATAAATAATAATAAATTAATAATATTTGGTACGATGGGAGAGACAGGTGGTACTGTTGTTTGGTACGATGAGTCGACGAGGGGAGATGAGGTATGAGTGCCGAGATAAAGGGGGTGGTTGTGGCGGCGACAGTGTTGGTGGCGATGGAAGTGAAGGTGGAGAAGAGAGAGTGATAGAAGAGAAACGGTGTGTATGGTGTGTGAATACAATTACAGAGCTTGAACAAAAACTTAGTTGGGGACGGACTCTTAAAAAATCCAACATTTTACACTACAAAAAGATTCACAAATTTTCGGTAAAATTATCACTACGAACGAAAAATCGGTGGGGGCCGAGCTACCCCTCGCCCCAATAAAACTCCACTAATGTGTGTATATATATAAAATTATTAATGCGTGTGTATTATGATTAATTTTTTTTATTTTAAAGGTAAAAAAGAAATTTAAAAAAAAGTAAGTGTGTATATACAAATATGTGTGTATGTATATATTATATTTATAATTTTTTTTATTTAAAGATAAAGAAATTTAAAAGAGTAAATTGCCACAATCGTCCCTGAGGTTTAGGTCTGTTTGCCCGTTTCATCCAAAATGACTTTTTTTGTGCCAAATAACCCTTCACCTTTTCGCATTTTTTGCCATTTTTATCTAAACCACTAACTTAGTTTACTTTTTCTGTTAAGTTGAAGAATATTTGGATTAAACTGGCAAATATAAAACATTAGAGATGATTTTGGAAATTTACTTAAATTCTTTTATTTAGTTAATTAATAATTATGTCACATATATATAAAACAGAATATACATGCGGTTCTCATAAAAAAATTAATAGTTTTGTCACATAGTTTTTATAAATTTTCATCTAACCACTAATTCAGTTATTTTTTTTTTGTTAAGGAGAAGGATCTTTTAAATTTTATAAAGTAAGACAAAAATTAATTTCCAATTTTTTTTATATATACATCAAGTTTATAAAAATAAAATCTACTTCAACTTCTAGATTTTATAAAACTAAAATGCTAGTGACCTTATAGAAAAAGGTCAAATAAACAAATCTTATCATATGTAATGCTAGTGACGTTATAGAAAAAGGTCAAATAAACAAATCTTATCATATATAACAAGTTTGTAATTCATCTTCTACTATTTTAAATCCGCTCCTAACAAAAAACAGAAGCCACTGCCCCCCGCCTTCCTTATCAAACAATGCATCGTTACCAAACCTTAAAATTACCCACCAAATAGTAAGTTTAATGCTATGAACCAAAGTTTCTTTACTCAAACCACTCGGAATAAATATTAGTTAGTTACCCGGATGATCTTAATTAGATAACTATTTTATTTCTGCCAACGTATTTCTTAGGTGCTCAACACATTTAAAAATATGTAACGTTTTACAATTTTTTTTTTCTATCTCTACACTTGATTAATTACTAAAAGTTGTAATCGATTGTTTTGTGCTGCACACTATTGATATTTATTTTATATATCGTTTTCTCTTTTTAAATTGATCTATATAAAAAATTGGATATTAATTTCTGTCTTAATTTATAAAATTTAAAATATCCTTTACCTTAACAGAAAAAATAAATTGAGTTAATGGTTTGGATGAAATTTTTTAAAAATTATGTGATAAAACTATTATTTTTTTTTTTTATAAAAACTGCATGTATATTCCGTTTTATATATGTGACAAAATTAATTAAATAAAAGAAATTAAAAAGATTTTGAGTAAATTGCCAAAATCATCCCTGAGGTTTTATATTTGCCAGTTTCATCCAAATATTCTTTAACTTAACATAAAAAGTAAACTAAGTTAGTGGTTTGGATGAAAATTGGAAAAAAAAAATGCTAAAGGTGAGGGCTATTTGGAACAAAAAAAATTATTTTGGATGAAACTGCTAAACAGGCCTAAACCTCAGGGACTATTTTGACAAGTTACTCAATTTAAAATAAAAGAATGAATGGATGAATTGCCAAAATCATCCCTGAGGTTTAGAATTAACAAAATCCTCTATGACTTAACAATACATTTTAACTGAGTTAATAATTTGGATGCAAATAACAACAAAAATGAGACCCAAGGGACCTAGATATAATAAGTTTTATCTTTGGACTAAGTGAAAAAGTGACCTAAAATTAGAGACCATTTTAACATTTTACTCTTAAAAAAGTAATTTATGATGGGTATGCGCTGCCAGCTTTACTAGCTAAGACTGGAAGGTATGGGGGCCGGCTGATGCCCGGCTAGGCCCGGCGCCGGACCCCCACACCGCCCCCCTGGGGCTCGGCTCAGCACAAGCGGCGACCCACAGCCGGGTCCGCCGTGCCTCCCTTTTCCTTTTCCTCTCACATATACCTATACATACATACATATATATACATAAAGGGGTTCATCCCCCACCCCCTAGGTCCATTCCCTCCAAGCCACTCCTACGTGGCGCCTATGTGGCGGCTCATCCCCTCCAAACCCATCCAAACCATACCTTCTAGTCTAATGGGTACCTTGAAGTTAATTTAATCTGCAGATGATGGTACCCTTGGGTGAAGTAATTACGCTTGAGTGCTTTCGTACCTAATCAACTCATAATTGACAATCTTCTCTCCATTGAAGTTCCTCTAAAAGAACACTGTTTTTATCTCTTTTGGCAAATGTAATAACCAGTTACTGAAAGTGGTAGTTTTGCTATTTAAAGCAAACTTTTACTTTTACTTTTTAAAACACACACTCAATCTTCTCCAAACAGTAAACACATACATCTCCCCCACATCCCTTTTTTCTCTTTCTTCTATTATTGGCCAGCAAGCTGTGACATTTGCCACATATACACTTTCCTCTCCAAAAGTATCTCCATTTCCTTCCAGAAAGAGGTAAAAAAAACATCATCAACCACCCCTTCTTATACCTAACCTTCCATCTTTTATCTTAAAACTGTTGCATCTTCTTCAAGTTATGATTTTAGTTTCTGGGTTTCCTTTATTTTTCATGGGGTTTTCTTGGTTTGCTTTCTTTTTTGTGGGATTTTCAGGGTTAGATCGAAAAAATAGCAACTTTAGATGCATAAAAACATATTAATTACAAGCATTTTTGTGTGAGTGTGATTTTGGGTGTTATATACTCATTCCAAAAATAGGTAAATCTGTAATAAATAACCCACAATTTTACATACCTAACCTAACACTTTTTTTGTAAACATTGTTGCATAATATACATCAACATATGTTTATGATTTCTTGAATATGTTTAACAAACTTTTTAGGTTTATGTAAGAAGGATAAACAAAAATTGCTTTAAGTAGCATTTTTATTGTGTGTTATACTGTTTGGATTGTTGCAGAAGTAGTTTGGTTCCATATCAATGGCGAGAACAAAGATAAAGATCAAAAGAATCGATAACATAACCGCACGGCAAGTGACTTTCTCAAAAAGAAGAAGAGGGCTTCTGAAGAAAGCCGAAGAACTCGCTGTTCTTTGTGATGCGGATGTTGCTCTCATCATCTTCTCAGCCACCGGAAAACTCTTTGAGTATGCAAGTTCTAGGTAACTTTCTATTTTGCACATAAAATACCTAGTATTTATATGAGGTGTAGATAGATCGATATATGTTGCTTGATTTACCAAACATGAAATCATATGTATCATTACAACCTTTGAATAGTTTATGTGAAACTTGCTTGAAGATACACATGGGTGTTTTGGATTATAGATCTATTTGAATAAGATGAGTAGACTTACTGTTTCTAGGGAGTACAAGTATACAACTTCCTCTTATAAAAATGAAAGAATCTTTCCAATAATATTATATATATGTTTTCTCTTTTGGCCAAATATAAATATATTTGGTATTTTAATACTTGATATGATTGATTGGTTCCGCTGATGACACGATGATACTTCAGTAGTCCGTTAGTGATCCAAATTTGTCGTTAAAAAAAACTTGATAAGTTTTTGTCACCATTTGTGGGGAAGACTTAAACTCGAGAATAATAGTATGTTAGTGGAGTTAAACTATTTTGACACTTCTGATCGGCATAGTACTTTTGACCTATTCAAATGAGGTGGACCGTGTTCAAATTCATATTGCACATATGGTTACCTTTTATAGCAACATTCAAATTCATATTGCATATATGGTTTACCTTTAATAGTAACATTAGCCAACAAGAAACTGGAGTTCAACTATCTTGACATGTCTAATCGGCATAGAATCATTGACCTATTCAGATAAGACCGTGTTCAACAATTCATATTGCATATATGGTTACTTGTTATAGTAACATTAACAAACAAGAAACTGAATGAATTCATACTTCTTGTCATGTAGTATGTGTTTGCAAATTGTTTCCAACTTATTTGGTTTTCATGGCTATGTTGATGCTACTAGTTGAGTTATTTACTGTTTGACAAGTTGAAAACTTTTCTTCCCTTGATTGGCTTCTTAGCAACTTCATAATGAATTAAGAGTACATATGGTAGGGATGAGAAACGAAACTAGGACTTGATGGATAAACCCAAAACATCTGAGACGTGTATTCAGGGTATGAGATTTGAGTCAATTTTTTTTCCCGGTATAGGATGAATATTATATATGGTATTAGATATGATGACACCTGAATCGATTATCTAAAACATATGTATGCGTTTACCCCAACCATACTCGTAAACATTTTATTTTTATTTTCTGTCTTAGCTAATGAATTATAGTAATATTCTAATCCACTAACCTTGAGTTATTATGTTTCTAATTTCCTTCCTTAATGAAATTATATAGAAAATTAGAATAATAAAAAATGTACTTGGGATCCTAGTAATTAGCAATTGGGAACCCGGCAGGCATTGAGTCGTATATGAGAGCTGGTTTTGAAATTGGATATAGAAATGTGATTACCAATCCTGTCACAAACTTGTTCCATTGACATCCCTAACTAAATTTGGTCAAAACTTTCAATTGACCATTGGATACTAATATAACACTTACAATACAAAATCACATTCTTAATAGATACATACACATACAATATACATATAAAAGTATGTATAGTTTCAAACTAGAGTCACAACATATTTGAAAACCATTTTAATTAAACGAGAAATGCGTTTGAATCGTTGCTGATAAAAAAAGTATTATGTACGTGATGACATTTTCGTAAATGTAAAAATGTATTGACAATAAACATATATATAATATGTAATGTATTTAACTATTCGTTGGTGAATACAAATAAACACTAATAATGAATATCCTTAGAAGTGTGAATATATTACATACGCAAACATATTATATAATCACTAGTAAATACAGGTAAAAACCAGCGAACTATTAGAAACACTAAAACATATTATTACACCGAATGATAAAGTGGTTCTACAACTTTAAAAATAGTTTCAAAATATTTAGTGGTTCTTATTTCACTTGCTCATACACAAGTATAGTGTATGCATGTATATCTAGAGGTATGTATGCATGTGTATGTTCATAAGTATACATGCATATGCGCGCGCACATACATTTTAATAAATTAGGATATGTGATCTACTTTGTATGTATGTGTATGTGTGTATGTATATATAAAAACACACTTATATATGTATTTGCGTACATGTTCACTTGTGTATATTAGTATATACAAAATGGTTTCATATGAAAACGACTGTAAACCAGAGATATATAACGAGTAAATTAATCACTTGGAACACAAACATACACATTAGGGTTTCTAGCTTAGTCTCTTTCAACGTTTCTTTTAGGAGGCTGAAGACATATACGATGCGAAGTTAAAAGTCTGTTGGCTGACTCTTGCAGGATGCTTATTTATGATATTTTAACATACCCCTCCAAGTTATCATGTCTATAGCTTGTAGTGAATATATTGTTGAAGTTTGTATGTGTATATATATATATATATATATATATATATATATATATATATATATATATATATATATATATATATATATATATATATATATTTTGTTGTTGAAGTTTGTATGTATATATATATGGCTTGTTTCTTTACGCTATATAATTACCTACACAAGTGTAGGAAACAATACAAAATTAGAAAATACATGAACAAATTAGTTTGATGTTTTTTTACATACATAATGTGCACATACATATGTATACGTGAGGAATAAAAATTTTAAAAATAATCATTGACAAAAATATTTAACGGTTTAGATTTGTTACCGTATAATAATTTAGTGTTCTATAACCATACTTACCCAATGGTGTTTGTGTGTTTTGAAGCATGCCCGAAATGCTAGGAAGGTATAAGCTTCATTCCGATAAGAGTCGCGATAAAGTAGACGAGCCTTCTCTCAACCTGCAGGTTTAACTTCACCTTTCACATCATAAAAGAGATGCAAGTTTTGTTATCTAAAATAATGCATGTTAATTTGTTATCTGATAATGTGTAGCTAGTAGAAAATGATGATGTGAGATTGAGCAAAGAGATCAATGACAAGAATGATGAACTCAGGTATGAAAGTTACTATACATAGCTGTCAATAGTAAGCGTAGCGATCACTATAGCGCGCTACGTAGCGTATAGGTATAGTGTCGCTATTAGGGTTGTAACAATGGATAGCGAGAATAGCGACACTTTATTTTTTTGTTTTATTTAATATAAATAACAATTAAATATAGCTATAAAATACGTAGTAGCTGGATTTCAGGTTTTTGTTAAATATACATGTAAATAGCATATATACTAGGGTATTTTGTTATACTATACATATAGGGTAGGGATAGTGTACATTAATTCAGAAGTGTGAGAAGTGTATTATAACACTATATATAACACTATATAACACCATATAAACACCGTATAACACTATGTAACACCATATAACACTATATGACACTATATAACACTATACATCTATCATAGACATGTTATCAGACAAACTATAGTGTTATATTTGTTATATAGTGTTATATGGTGTTATATGGTGTAACATATTGTTATACGGTATTTATATGATGTTATATAGTGTTATATATGGTGTTATAATACACTTCTCACACTTCTGGATTAATGTACAGGATCCTCTACCATACATATAAATGTTTTTAATTTTTTTTTCTAGTGTTTCGCTATTTATAAAATAACCGTCCGCCATTTATCGTTATTCGCTATGTAGCATATAAGTACCTTATCGCTATTTGGTTGTTGTTCGTCATTAACAACTTGTTACTATATATGCAATTATCTTATGAAAGATGATTAACATATTAGCAGGCAATTAAGTGGGCAGGACCTTCAGGGATTAACCATAGATGAACTTGAAAAATTGGAGAACTTACTCCAAGGAGGCTTAGACCGTGTTATTAAAACCAAGGTACCATATCTACTTATTAAAAAAGGACAACACTTTAATGCGTAGATAATAAAATGTTCCATTGTTTACTGTTGTGTTTCAGGATGAAAAAATTGGTAACGAGATATTCAACCTCCAAATGAAGGTTAGGGTTTTCTTTTATTTTTAATATAAAACTCAATAGAGAACATTGAGGTAATATAAAAACAACCTTGGTAACAAACCCTAATTGTATAGTGCAAAGACTATAATGCCCCTAGCTAATAATACTATCATTTAGCTACTATTATTATCATCTTAACAATATCAATGTAAGATTTCTAAATGTTACGACCCAAAAGATTATAATTTTTTTTAAGTTAAGCTATATTTTATTGACTGTTAATAATTCATATTGGTAATGTGACAAATAACACTTAACTTTTATTTTCGTTAGCAAGACCAATCCCATTGCAATCCACCCTAACAGAAATGTGACTATGTATGTTCCTAACTTCAATTTATGTTCTTTCAAAACAATTTACAACAAAAGTTAGTTATGTATATGTTTATTAGGGTAGACAAAGTTACTTTTTGAGTAGACAGAATGAAAGTTGTAGGTCCCTCTACGGAGGATGACGAACCTAAACCTTGTTATACAAACCCACTAGCGAGTGCGGAATCCAAGCTAGTAAGCAAACCGGGATTAAGCAAGTATAAACACAAACACACAAGGTTCACCGATTAACACCACTTGTATTAATACGTATGAAAGGTTTCGGTTACAAGCTCAATGTTCACAAATGGGTTTTGCAAACTCTCTAAGTGTGTGTGTTCTCACAGCAGTTTCTCTCAAAGTGTGGGTATGTTTCTGTCTGAGTCTATCTTGAGAACAACACTGCATGGGTATATATATACCCAGCATCTGATGTCTGGTCCGAAGGATCCGATAGATGATCGAAGGATCATCTATCGATGACAAAGCTGTCGAATGATCCACAAATACTTCGAAGGATTGCATATCCTTCGAAGTCTAACAGTATCATTCGTAGCCTATCTTTCGATGTCATCGAAGGATCTACAATATCCTTCGATTAGCTATCCTTCGACACAGAACATCTTACAACATTTTACAAACTGTTGTCCAAGTCAAACCGGAGGATGGTTGACTTGGTCAACTTACAACAATAACAAGGACATCGTTTACATCGTGACCGAATACAGACAAAGTACAGACACAAGTGCACCAACAAACTCCCCCTTGGCTGTAGCTTTGTCTTTATCTTCTATAGTTGTAGACTCGTCTCGAACTTCGATGGTCTTTGGTCTTCGAGTTCTCAAAACTCTGATGTCCTTTCAAGTCTTCAAAGTCGGAGGATCTTCAAAGTCTTCACGTATTGAAAGCAGAGAGTGTATCAACAAACTACCCGTATCATGTAGGAAGTGTGTTGACAAACTCCCCCTTAACATAAGCTCCCCCTTGAGTTATGCTCGTGAAAAACTTGATCTTTATGAAGTGAGATCCTTGTGGTGTTGATGATGGTCAGCGGCAACTCGATCATCTTCATCCTTTGAGTGCCTTCACGTCGTGTCTTTATTCCAAAGCTTGTCATCGACCATGTTCTCTTAGCCTTTAGAATCTGCACATACAAGAAATCTAAACGCGTAATGAGAACAACTGCTTGGAATATAGTTAACATAAACAAATGACACACGTATGACCATGTCACAATCAAACACCGTCCGACAGTTTGAAAGTTTAATAAATTTGTCAATTTTAGTTTAACTTTCAAAACTTGCAAATTTTGACCGTTTATGAAGATTTAGTCAGTTCGGTTTTCAGTCAGGTTTCAGGAACGAAGACTCGAGCTCCAGCATCGTACGATCGAAATTAATGTAGAAATAAAATCTTTTTGGCTTTTACAAAGTTTATATTAAAACACGCCTAAAATCTTTTTGTTATTTTTGAAATTAAAAGACAACAATTTTAATATCCTTTGAGTGTTATCAAACGACATCACCGCTAATGTCGTGCTGATATGCACCAAACGACGAAACTGTTTAAAAGAAAACAATAAAAGTTAAGCAGTAAATAAATATATACACACATTCTTTTTGCGAGTTTCAAGGGTAAGAGAATCATATCAGTGTACGGTCATGCCAAAACACTCTTGTTGTTCAGTTAGTTAACAGTAAGATAAACATCCTATAACAATTATCGGTATTGTTGTCCACTTAAGCTCAACTTATCAGATGTAATCATGGCGAGGGGATACGTTAAGGTATGATTTATACTTACCGACCGGTGTTCATCCACATCACGACACATTCCCGTATCAAGGTATGCACGAGAGTTCATCTTACCGGTGAGTATACTGATTATCATCTGTTTGACCGTATATGATGTGAGATACTCACTTATTTTGATTTGAAAACAAGCCCTATGTGATAGAATCACTTATTGATGAGGAACTTGATTTTCATATGCATAAGGGCACAGGTGCAAGTCCGTGAACAGGTCAGTACTTCCGTACAGCAGAGAGACGAACTTGACACCCGGATAAATGTGATATTTTATCACTTATTTGATTTGGACATGTGATTGTTTATCACTTATTGAGGAGGAATGCAATATGCAATATGTACACGTATGTATAGTATCATGGAAGATCTAGACTTGCGTCCCCATTATTTTTCGGTAAAAGATACAACCATGATACCCAGATGATAAGCAGCATAAAGACCGAATATCTCAGAACCTCGGCAATCTATCAAACGAAATTTCGGTACTAAGACCATATGCCTATGAATGGTTCCCACCTGGTCTTCAGTCGATTAAGATTTATATCATCCTGCACACTTTATAATGATTGTGAGCCTACCGATACATCTTATATAGAGCTGCTTATCGTTTTTCATTTAAGGTTTAAAGAGGTTTGAATAGACCACTGATGTACTATCATTTTCTCTTTTGCTCGCCAGAAAACTCATTTTTGATTTTCTATTGTTTTTGTGTTTTTAAAATTTTTCGATGTTTTTGGATTTTCAGATTTTTGGATTTACTCCCCCTAAAATCAATAAACGAAGACAAATTTAAAAACACAAAGATATTTACAAAAATGATTTTCCGATGTTGGTTTTACTCTTGCTTGACCTTAATGCCGTTTACCAATAATAAAAAGTCAAATCTTGATTTGTCAAATGCTTTGGTAAATAAGTCGGCACGTTGGTCATCGGTGTGGACCATGACAACATTGACGAGTTTCATAAAGAAACAATCACGTGTGAGGTGATATATGAGATCAACGTGTCAGGCCAAAGAGTGCTCTACGAGACGATATCATGCATATAGCAGCTTAAATATCGACAAGCATAAGAGAGATTAGAAGTTCAAAACCGTATCCTGCAACTGCTTCGTGCATTGCAAGGAATCTGAGCGCTCTCCCAACTGGATATCCACCCGGTGTGGATTTCAAAGTCGATTTTGTAGCTACTGAAGAATCGTTTCACAGCAACATGATCAAAAACCTTTGGTTCTGGCTGGCCTTCCATATTGCACCAGCGAAGGTCTTTGACTTTCTCTTTCAGAAATGATGTGCGGATGTTCAATCCATGCCAAGGCTTCTGCACACATTTCATTGTATTCTTTCCTGAGGACCCGATCAAAAACCATAACAACAAAAATTTTGTCACGTTCTTCATTTGGTCGAATTTTGCAACTTCATTCAGCCACATTCTTTCATCAGACATTTTTGTCTACTTTTCCTTTTCCTTCCTCTCCATTAATGACAACATCATTCTCCTAGATATAACAATATTTCGGAGCTTTATGTCGCCAATCTTGTGCATGGACGCTCCACTATCAACAATCCTAAGACTATCAATAGTTCCTCCTGTAACATCCTGCACACTCATTCAGAGATTAGTTGGAGAGGGGGACCCAAGCCTTCACAGACTTGGGTCGTCCGTCATCATCGAGAATTGTAACATCCATTTCCCGATGATTCGGAATTGATGTAGCTCCCCCTGAAACAGTTACCGGTTTTGGTATCCAAATTTGTTTCTGTTTTTCATGTTTAACATCTGATTTAACAGATTTTGTTTGGATGACCTCCGGTTTTAAAACCTTTTCAACTTCTTTTCTTTGTTTCTTTTTCTGTTTCTTTTCTCGTTGTTTAACAAGACGAGGGTCCTGTTTTGGTGAAACAGATCTTTTATGGTAATTGTTACCATGGGGGGCATCAATTTTTGACTTTCTCTTGGTGAGATATGGACAATTCTTAATGATGTGTCCATACTCACAGCATTCAAAGCATGATCTCCGCTCAACAAACCTCGGAGTATCATAACTGCAATAACCGGATGATGAACTTCGTGATCTTGAGGTACTTGGTCCTACATCACAACCGTTTGTGTGTTGTGTATAGTTGTTTTGACTGTTTCTTTTCAAAATTTTACTTTGTTTAACAAAATCCTTATTGGATTTGTTTTGGAAGTATCAATTTTATCAGTCCCTCTTGATTTCACGAGGTTTATCTTCCGAACCTTTTTCTTGTTTTCGCCCTGTTTGCCTTTTCTATTCTCTTGGGCGGCGTGATTTTGTTCACGGGGATCATCAACCTTTGCTTTCAACTTATGAAGATATGGACAATTTCGAATGATATGTCCAATTGTTCCACATTCAAAACAATATCTTCGTTCAACAATCCCCGAAGCATCATGTGATCGTCTTGCCGACGATGATGAACTTTGTGATCCCGAGGTACTAGGTTTTGAACAGTTTGGATCATTTCTTTTCAACACTGTTGCTTGTTTAACAAAATCTAAGTTAGATTTGTTCTCAAAAGTTTCGATTTTGTCCGTTCCCTTAGATTTCACAAAGTTCACATTCTTGTTTTTCTTTTGGGTCTGTTTCTTCTGACCCTGAGTCGGTGCTTTTCCTTTAGGTTTGGTGTGATTTGGCTGCCTCTTCTCTGTTGGTAATTTCTGATTGCCATATTGTTTTCGAATTTCAGCCTTTGGAATAGGAGGACACTGTGTAACTGTAACACGTGATCCTGTCTTTCCCAAAAACTTACTTGTCGAATTTTGAAAGACTTCACTGATTAATGATTGATTAACATTCTTAATCGGAAAATCTTTGTCAGAGTAGATTTTATCATCACCAACAAGAGTGTACAGCAAGTTCACACCCTCCGACTCTTGTGCAGACGAGGACTCGATTGCAACAGTCTTAGCGGGTTTTGCAGGAGGATCACATAGAATGTAATTCTCGAGAGGTATGTCCCCATCTTTGACTTCCACATCAGACTTTGCTGGGACAGCATCATCAGATTCATCATCAGAAGAATCAGCATCCTCAGTAATGACTGGGGGATCCTGATTCAGTTCAGCAGAAGACACACATGTATCTGCTGACACATCTGAATCTGAGGGTACTTCTTTCTTGTATCCGAGTCCTGCAGCAAACTCCTTTACGTCTAAAGGAACAGATGGTTCAAAGAACACTCTATCCTCCTCGTCAGGCAATGCATCATAATTGTGTCTCACAGGTGGTGGACATTTTTTTGTAACCTATGCATGTGACATCCCGTTTTTCTTTCTGAACGTCAATGATGTGATCCAACACATAGCTAGAGCTCAAATAACTATTTAGCTTAAGTTGGATCGCCTCACTTTCGGTTTTAACACAAACCATTTCTTTTTGCATTGTCTCAAGACGAGATATATACAAATTAATGTCCGTTTGTTTTCTAGAAACCATTTTAGTTAGTTCGGTTTTATCTTTCTTCAAGTTCTCAATTACCGACTTAAACTCTTTTTCATGGTTCTCATAAAACATATTGGCTTCAGTGCATTTTGAAAGATCCACGGTCAACTTCTGGTTGTGGATAAATGTCACATCATATTTCTCTTGCAAAGCTTCGTGTTTGCTTTGCAATTCACACCACTTGTCATTCAATGAAACATGTTTGTCTTGCAAGTCAAACAAACTAGCTTGTAAAGCATCATGTTTGCCTTGCAACTCAGACATGTTTGCTTCTAGATCAGCACACTTAACTCTTAATCTAGCACAATCATCACAATCTACAGCAGTGGGTTTATCGACACATACCTGACTGGAATCACTCTCAGGTGTTGGCCTTTCTGCATCAGAATTAATAACCTCCCGTGATGATTCACATTTAGATCCATCCTCGCTTGAACTTGAAGTTGTATCACCCTCAACTGAAGTTGAAACATCTTCATCTGAACTTCTGTCATGTTCAGAACTGTCATCATTTCCCGAGGATTCACCATTGCTTGCATCTTTGACAATTTTAGCATACAACGCCGACTTTGTCTGACTACTGTTCTTTGTATCAAGAGATGATGGTTCTACAGTAGAACGATGGTGTTGTAAACCAACTGGCGGTAATGGATTTCCATACATGTCTGTGGTGGGAGGTGGCTTAACAGGAACTAGCACTGGATTGCCATACATATCCGTGCTCGTAACGAACGCCGTTTGTAATGGAGCATTTGGAACGGTTCTTGCAGACGAAGTACTGGAAGTTCCAAAATACATATCAGAATTGCATGGCACACTGGATCTTGCAGAAAACGTACTGCTCTCTGCAGTTGACGGATTACCCCATGCCGGATTCATTTTTGATCAGAAAAATGAATTCTATAAGAATATTTCGAAAGATGATTGACAAAGGATTAAATTATCGAAGGATCAACCGAAGGATCACACGAAAGACAAACACCAAACCGGTCTCGAAAGATGATCTTTCGTAAGTTGATACAAACGAAAAATGATTAGCAGATCTTGGGCTTTGGAATTTTCTAAACGTGGGCGGTGCACAACAAAACTTCAAAACTTATTAGCGGTGCTTTGAGAAGTGAACACAATGATCTTTAATTGAAGCACATGGGCTGTTGGAAATTATTTATTTTCTTGTGGGGCGGTGCCTTGGGCCGTGAACACCAACAACAAACAACCAAAAGTTATTTGTCACTTGGGCGGTGCACCACAATCAACAAAATAAAATTCGAATATACAAACCCACTAGCGAGTGCGGAATCCAAGCTAGCAAGCAAACCGGGATTAAGCAAGTATAAACACAAACACACAAGGTTCACCGATTAACACCACTTGTATTAATACGTATGAAAGGTTTCGGTTACAAGCTCAATGTTCACAAATGGGTTTTGCAAACTCTCTAAGTGTGTGTGTTCTCACAGCAGTTTCTCTCAAAGTGTGGGTATGTTTCTGTCTGAGTCTATCTTGAGAACAACACTGCATGGGTATATATATACCCAGCATCTGATGTCTGGTCCGAAGGATCCGATAGATGATCGAAGGATCATCTATCGATGACAAAGCTGTCGAATGATCCACAAATACTTCGAAGGATTGCATATCCATCGAAGTCTAACAGTATCATTCGTAGCCTATCTTTCGATGTCATCGAAGGATCTACAATATCCTTCGATTAGCTATCCTTCGACACAGAACATCTTACAACATTTTACAAACTGTTGTCCAAGTCAAACCGGAGGATGGTTGACTTGGTCAACTTACAACAATAACAAGGACATCGTTTACATCGTGACCGAATACAGACAAAGTACAGACACAAGTGCACCAACAAAAGTGAAAGTTAAAGGTAACATTTATCACATTATCCGTATGAATTGTTATCGACCAATAAATAACAATTTAAATTATTAAATTCTAATTTCTTTAAAAGTTTTTGCAAATTTTTTTTTTAACCATTTTGGTAAAAGCGATGTGTCTGCAAACACTTGCATTTGAAGTCTATTTTAATCATTTTTGAGATAAAAAATATTGTCAACATAGTTAAATGTAAATAATGTTAGTTTTTTTAATTGGCAACTCGCTTAATATATATATATATATATATATAGAGAGAGAGAGAGTGTGTGTGTGTTAGGATTGTGTGAGAATCACCAGGCTAATTGAGAAACTTGAGAAACATTTTGGACCACACATTTTTCCTAAGTTTTTCGTAATGTATAGTTTAAAATTGACTATATACGTATGTGTATAATTCAAGATTTGACAATATACATATATGTATATAGTCAATTTTATACTATATATGTGTATATTACGAAAAGCTTAAGGAAATGTGTAGTCCAAAATGCTTCTCAAGTTTCTCAAATAGGATATTCTTAAGTACCCTACCCTTTATTTATATAAACAACCAACAAGAAGCCGAAAAACAAAACTAAAGAGAAAAACAAGCTACGTCAGACAAAAACTACAGGTCTATTACATTGAAATCCAACCACTTTTCCCACTTCGGATCGGGAAGCTTGGTCCGATGCTGTTACTTACATTTTACTCTTCCTTCTTTGTAATATCATCCAGGGTGCTAAGTTGATGGAAGAAAACAAGCTACTCAAAGAACAAGCAAGAGTCCTCAACTTTGTTATTATCCTTTAGCTATAAATATTTTTTCTGAACTAAAATGTCTTCCTTTGTGTCTAGATGACGATACTTTCAAATGGAAAGAAGCCACGATCTATGTGTACTGATGCCGGTAACTTAACGAGTAACCCCGAAGATCAAGGCCAGTCATCGGAATCGGTAACTACTAATGTATGCAGTTGCAATAGTGGTCCTCCCCCTGAGGATGATGGCTCGATTACTTCACTTAAACTCGGGTAAGTTTCATGCACTTAATTAGTCATCAATTTGTATTCATTAGTCATCATACTTGTGAAAATGCAAAACTAACACTCAGGTTAATTAAAAGAAAAAAAAAAACTCACAAAATACTTTAATCCATCAGAATCAGTATTAATTAATTCAACTAGAGGGATTAATAAGTTAGGTACACCTTCATGAAAACCGATAATCAAGATCATCCGAGTCCGAGCCCAAGTCGCAAGATGGTTTATTGTTTTATTAGTCTAGTTTGGTTAATGGGTCATGAACAATTATCATGTTTTATTTGTGTTTGGGTCGTAGGCCAACAAACTGTATTGGGTCGAATATTAGAGTCCATTAGGTTATGTTTTTAGTTTGGGCTTGATTGAAACGGTATATGGTATAACTGCCGAAACGGTTGTCATAGAAGTGATGTATCTTTATGACGTCTCCCTCCAGTCGCACCGTTTCATCAAATATAAATAGGGTTTCAAGTTCCAGACTTTGTATGCAAGTTATCAATCCAAATAGTGAGTTTATATTCGAAGTCATCGAAGTTCTGATTGTTTTCGGTTAGTTATTCAGTTTCATTCAGTTTGTTTATTCAATTTCAATTATCATGTATTGGTGTGAGAAGTGTCGTGAGTATGTGGAAGATTGTTATCGTGAGTATGTGGAAGATTGTTATCATCCCTCTACTACAAAATCTTGGACCTGAGAATCCTGTGATCTCGATACCAACATTGGTATCAGAGCCAGGGTCTTTCATGATCAAGGAGGAGAGGGGTGAAGACCGTTTGAGGGAAGCAAGGAACAAGTTGAGTGGTATCGGCTCTAGCGACGCCGGTTCAAACCCGGGAAAGTGCATCCAGGGAGGGCTGCAACAAAGGGAAAAAGGTTGCGAAGGGGAAGTCGTCTTCGCGTTCGTGGAAGTCTCTCATAAACAAGTTTCCTAAGAAAATGGTACTTAAGAAGTTCTTCAAGAAACTGAATCTCAAAGGCAGCACTTCGGTTGGAAGACCACGCAAGGCGGATTTATTCGGTGTTTTACATGCACACAATATGGACATATTGCATCCATTTGCCCGAGTAAGTATATAAATCTCAGTCCTTTATGGGTTGAAAATGATTATATTGTAAAGGATACTTGCAGAGGAGAATGGGGGGCAATATGGGTAGTTGATCCATCTTTCAAGACACATGACGGGAAATCGAAACTTGTTCAAAGTGTTCAAAAAATACTTTGGGGTGTTAACAAATGAGAAACGCAAGGAGTTCGCATTTGTCCAAGGTATTGGTGAACTTAGGGTTACGGTTGACGTAGAAGTTATAGATAAGATTTAATCATCAACGGTTGCCTAGACTTAACCGAGTTGATCATGTACTTGAAGAGTTAATTGGTCACGAGTTATTCTATGATGTGAGTTTCGAAGAAGTCATTAATTGGTTTGTGCCATGTTACTTGCATTTGCAAAGAAGAGGAAATGCCATCAATGTTACTAAATGGGAAGCCCATAAACTTGATTACACCAATGTTATCAAGTTGTGAAAGATTATAGTGGTTTCAAGAAGGTGATTGAGGATGATGCATGGAACAAGATCGCGGTGCAATAAGGTTTTGATTGCAAGGACACTCAAGATCTGAAGATCGCGTACGGAGGTATGTTGATTTGTTGGAATGGTATTTTGATGTGATGAAAACCAAACGCAAAGGAAAGAAGAACGGAATTGAAGAGCATGAAACGGGTCCAAGCAATGCTAAAGATGATGAAGGTGTGAAGATAGAAGAAAGTGACAATGACTGAGACTTGGTGATAATCCTAGAAGTCACCGGGAAGAAGGCCGAGTAGCATGCATGAAGATCGAACTAAGGATGCTTTGATTAAGGAGGATAATGAAAGCCGATAATGAAGATCATCCGAGTTCGAGCCCAAGTCGCAAGATGATTTATTGTTTTTATTAGTCTAGTTAATGGGTCATGAACAATTATTATGTTTTATTTGTGTTTGGGTCGTAGACCAACAAACTTTATTGGGTCGAATACTAGAGCTCATTAGGTAATGTTTTTAGTTTGGGCTTGACTGAAACGGTGTATGGTATAACTGCCAAAACGGTTATCATGGAAGCGACATATCCATACAACGTCTCCTTCCAGTCGCACCGTTTCATCAAATATAAATAGGGTTTCAAGTTTCAGACTTTGTATGCAAGTTATCAATCGAAATAGTGTGTTATATTCGAAGTCATCGAAGTTCTGATTGTTTTCAATTAGTTATTCAGTTTCATTCAGTTTGTTTATTCAATTTTGATTATCATGTATTGGTGTGAGAAGTGTCGTGAGTATGTGGAAGATTGTTACCATCCATCTACTCCAAAATCTTGGACATGGGAATCCTGTGATCTTGATACCAACATTGAATCTAATTTATACAAGGTATAAAAAACAAACTGAAACCCTAATCTATTTATACATACTGAAGAGGTGTGTCTGAACCATCGTGTCTCTTGAAGAAGAATCATCGCGACCCTTCTTCAATCGACGTGTATTTTGAAGATGTCTGATGTTTGGCGCCCTAATTCTGGATCGACACATCCCTTCTGATACATCACACCTTTTCACTTGGAGGTTTTATCTTTGGTTCTTGACACAACTAATCCTTATAGTATGACACAACTTCTAACTAAAACATAAACATACTTTATACTAATTACAATTCTGACCCGTATCTTCTCTATCAAACTTGATCAACAAGGCTTACACAGTTAAAATCTAACAATTTCCCCGAATTGTTCAAGTCTTGTTCTTCAAATCTTCATGCTCCTTTTTGGGCAATATCTAAACCCAATGTCTTCAACTGTATGCGACTTCGAGATCAACTTCTTGACAGACTTGTTAATTGGTGATTTTCGATGAACGAAGGATGATGTCCCCTGCGTGACTTTCTTTGTGTTGTCGCTACCATGGTCACTCTTTCCTCCATTCAGACCCGCACGAACATGCTCGGTTCGCTCTATGATTTCATGCCTTCCCTCAGATGATTGAAGAATTGAACCCATGATCTTGATTCTTTGAGCCTTGGCTCTGATACCACTATAGATCCCAGGAGACCACGAATTCAACCCACAATCAAGAACAAAATAATAAGAACAAGAAGAGAGGGATTAACCCTAATACACAATTGTATTGAAACTTAACAAATTGAATCATTACACATGCGAATGACATGAGACATGAGTGTAAACAACTATATACCCGTTGTCAATTCAGATGATTTATAATGCACTACAATATAGAGGGCTTAAATTGTCCTTTTTACAGGATCCTAAGACTATATATAGGGTGAGGTTCTTGTAAAAAGGACCTTTTACGTGAGAAGTGTGAGAAGGCATATGAATTGACATGTAGGCATCATGTTTTGGATTTAGGCGTGATGTTTTGGGTTGTTTTATTACTCTTCATTATATCGAGAGTGCATTCAGATGATGTATAATGCACTACAATATAGAGGGCTTTTAGCATCGAACGTATCCGTTGGAATGTCCTCGGTGAAGATGCATCTTGTCCGATACTTTGTCGGTAATGTATTAACCGAGCCACAACCAACAAAATTTATAGATGAGAGTATCAACGACCGATTGATTACTGACAACGATGCCCGTGTTGGAATTTAAGACTTTGTCTAGCAATCCATAGACTTCAAATGTCCTCGGTGAAGATGCATCTTGTCCGATACTTTGTCGGTAATGTATTAACCGAGCCACAACCAACAAAATTTATAGATGAGAGTATCAACGACCGATTGATTACTGACAACGATGCCCGTGTTGGAATTTAAGACTTTGTCTAGCAATCTATAGACTTCAATACACTATAAAAGCGATCCTCACACACCACTATTATGCCTGGCCCGCCTAACAACATGTGCTTGAGTATGAAACTTGTATCCATTGACAATATATCTCTTATGCGACAAACAAATTGATAGGGTTTGTGTTTGAAAACAAGGCAGGTTGTGTAGTATTTACTATAAAACAATATGAAGAATTACTGACAAAGGGCCTAATCACAACCCACTAGAAAGTTGGGTAGAAATATTTTTCTGAAATGCTTGATGGATAGTTTATCTACGAATTCAGCGACATATTACCAAAGGATTATATAAGTCGGAAATGCATTCCCACCAACGAATCTTGACAAGGCAAAGGATAAAATCTTACCTTCAACTTACCGACGACGTCTCTAGATAATTCGTGGGTGGGTAACTAATTATTAGATGTTCAAAATTTGTCTTTGTGACACCTTCAAGGAAATAAGCCTCCTAATTTCATTGATATTCATTTTGAATGCTTCATAAGTACATTTATCGGCAAGTAACTCCTAATTTTATTGATATTAAGGCATTATAACAAATTACTCTCGTCTTACTTAGTTTTATACTTGTACTCTCTTATATATGTATTATGGTACACATTTAGGAAAACACTATTGAGCAAGTTTTTAGGAGATCATTTTTAGGATTACCTAGGTTCATTAGTTCAAGAATGCTCTAACCATTACCATTCATCTATTGAATATTTTAGTGTAATTGGGATTGACTTGGTGATCAAAGTGAATTATAAGACATATTAAGCAAGTTAGGAGGTCCGGGAGTGCACCAATATTGTAGAAGTCGGATTAGGCGGCCGATTAATCGGCGCCTAGGCGTAATCGGTGAGCCATCGCCTAAAAAGTTGCAAATCGGTTAAAAAATGGGTCCCGGTCAAAGACGGTCAAAATCGGACCTAGTCGGAGAAAATTGGAAGAAATCGGAGAAATCGGACCCAAAAATTTATACAGAAACTTACCTGACTCATTGTCGCCGCACACCTCCATCCATCGCCGACGACGGAGACCTTAGTCTTCTTCTCCGACGACCTTAATTTGTTATCCAATCATTGTTTAGATGAAGCGAATATGGGGATTAGGGTTTGTGTTTTGTTTTGTATCTGATGAAGAAGAAGAGACGGAGAGCAGGAAACAGCGTATGATGAAAGTTTAGATGATTAGGGTTATTTAGGTTTAGGTATTTTAACATATAACCCCCTCCATCTTTATTAGTTTATATTTAGTCCTTATACTTGTGAATTTATATATGTAAAATATCAAATTAATGGTATATGTATATAAACTCACAAAATTATACATATAAAGTCCATTCCTATTAATCCCGATTAATCCCTATTAATCCCGATTAATCCCTAGCCGGTACCTCACCGCCCGACTAGCGCCTAGCGCTTTCTACAAGATTGGAGTGCACACTTGTTTGAGTTGTTATAATTCAAAGTGTTCAGGCGGTAGCCCCTGGAGGGGTTTAAGGGGCATACCTCTATGTTCTCTAGATAAAAATTGGCTCTTTTTGAAGTAATTGTGAATTCTAAAAGGATAACTGCCATCAGGCAGGCAGTTACGACCCCCAATCCCTAAATTCATAATTAGAATTTTGGTTACATCTCCTGGTTCTTGTTCTCAAATTCTGAGTTGTATCCGGTTGTATTATTCGGAGAACCACTAAAATAATATGATCTGAAAGTGTTTGCATGCCTTTTAGATCATTCGTTGAATTCTAATTTTCCCCAACATCATCTTCTATATCAAATTGATGTATGTTATCTTCTATGGCATGCTCATTCACCAAGCTTTAGTATTTAAGCTTCAACTTTTATTTTTATCAATGTATACCATCTGTTCAATCTTCCATAGTTGCACCCACCTCTCAATAGCTTATCTAATGAAGTGGAGTTGACATCACTTGGGAACTATAACCTCATATAATAGGCCATATGCAAACAACACATAATTTCTCCTTCCTCAACTAAGTTTATACACAAAGCATTTGTTGGCGCCATGCTTAACTACTTTCCTTCAAGTTTGAAAATACTTAGCATTACCACAATCCCCCTCCTACGGCAATCTTGATGCAATCTATCTTTTGTTAATTCTGCTTTCCACACATGCACCGACCATGCGAAAGTGAATTTTCACTTTGTTTGAGAAATGGTTACAAATGGAGATCTTCAAATATAGCTTATCTCAACAAATGAACAAGTTTCAAATATCTTCTTAAAACCACAATTAACTTTTCAGTTTCCTCTTTGACGATCTAAGTTATAGGTCCTTCCTTGGATTGTAAACGAGTCATGTATAGGTTAGCAGGTTGAACTATTATCTTTGTAATTTTAAAATTAAATTAGATGGTGGGTTGGGCCCATTTAAATTTAGACAGCCACAACAGGGTTGTGGCTAGACATATCAACCCAAAACACGACCTAATGTGTTACACCCGTCAACCCATAATCCGATTACTTTTATGTCTGGTCTGGGTCGTCTCAAGAATTGATACCCACCCTTCACTTGAGAGGGCATATTAGACTAGTCCTTAATAAACTAGAGGGTATATATGTGTAGAATAATCATTTGTTTATACTTGTATTTGTTACATATTATTATTACAATCATACAATATGATATCATGGTCAATTAGGTGGTTTTAGGGTTTTGAACAGTGTTTGTTGGAATATGAGTGTTTCTAGGTATAAATGGACTTAATAAGTCTGCTTTTGGTTCCAAATATTTGTTAAGCTTGCTTGGACTTTAGGTAGTGTGGCTTGGGATCTCTTAAGAATCAAGTGGTTAAAGTTCGTTTGTACCACTAGCGCCCTACCTATTAAAAACATTTATATTCTTATAAACCACCTATAAACAATCTTCAAAAAAAAAAAAAATATCCGAGTATATTCTCCCATTTTGACACCAGTATACTTAATTATGCACGTACCTGAATCGATGTTGACAACCAACATACTAATTTATACAGTTGTTTCATTAGTTTGCATAAAAACTAATGTATACCATAAGTTGATCATGTATCAGGTTGCCATTTGACAACCAGCATACTAATTTATACAGTTGTTTCATTAGTTTGCATAAAAACTAATGTTTCATGATCATGTATCAGGTTGCCATTTAACTAATGTTGAAAAAGGCAAAGATGAGTTGATATTCGTACCAAGGGCTTGAGCATATGAACGTCACACTCCCATATGTCGGGGAGTTTGTTTTTATTCATACCATTTATGAACAATTTCTCAGTCTATCACAGTTATGTTCTCTATCCAGACATGTTTAAACCAAGATATACTTTTCGTTTATTGCAGTAAGAAACATAATATTAATATGTTGAGTTTTGGATTATTAGCATTTCAGATTAGTAAACTCTTTTGTACATTCATTCATACATACAAACATAATGGAAGTATTGGGAGAAAACCGAGGAAACTCTAACCTTTCCGACATTTTTTTCTTTTGAAAAAAATCACACATGTAATATACATGTCTTAAAAGTTTTGAGCAAAAAAAAAAAAAAAAAAAGCGCCAAGTGGATATTTGAAAAAGTAAACAAGTTTTGCGCAATGTGTCTCTGTAACATGTTACGAAAAAACTAGTTTATTTTAAAAAAAAAAATCTTGTAAGCGCTTTTGGGATTGTGATCTGTTTCAAAAATAATGTTGGGGGTTTAGAGTTTTCAGAGTTTCTCAATAACTAAGAGTTTTCAATATAAATCCTTTCCCTATATATAGGACTAGGTTATCACCCGCGAACTTCGCGGGTAGGAAAATTTACTTTATATTAATCAAACTATGTCAGAAAGTTGTTTTATAATTGTTTTGAATTGAAAGTTGTAGTCATTAGGGTTGCGAACAAACTTGTTTTTTAATTGTTTTGAATTGAAAGTTGTAGTCGTTAGGGTTGCGAGTAAGGTTATAAACTTTGGGCAAGAACCGGAGGCAGAAATTTGTCTCACTGAATGACCCACGACAAAAAAAAAAACTTTTATTTATTATAACAGATTATTAGAACTTTATTAATATTTGTCCGTTCTTTATTATAACACTTAACATTTACAAAAAAATAAAAAAAAACTATAATGAATTCTCCAAGCCTTTAACACCACCATTGTCACCAACCTTTGAAACACACAAACACAATATCTTTTGATATGCACAATCACATTGGTTGAGTACCACACATATAGGCCAAACAGGTTGAAAGTTGACTCTAGTGCAATCCAAATTTCAAATGCGTAGTTTTCAAATGTATTTATTATTGTTATAATATTATTTACGTAACTATATTTGACCTATTAATTATTATTTACAAAACATACTAAAAGTGGTTTTTGAAACTTTAAAAGTTAAACATATGAGGTAAAATCTTACTTCATAATAATAGATTGTCAATTTGTAAACAAAATTATTAACTCAAAATTATAAAATAAATCTATCTATGGAGTATGCATTGGTAAACATACACGACATTCTCAAAATTACAGAGACAAATTTCAATAGTTTGTTTGATTTGCAAAATATTTTATAAATTGATATTAACAAACGGGAAAAAATAAAGATAAAATATAAATTATTAATGTTTAGTTTATTAACAAATTCGAAACCTTAAATTTTTACCTACTTTGATTTTAAAAATATAAGAAAGTACTCACGGTTACGTTATTGATGGTTTTAAATTCAATTTGTTTGTTTTTAAAAATAAATTAATTTGGAAATTCAAATTGTTTGTGTAAAAAAATATTCATGTATTGATCAGATAAAACGTTGTATCCAAATGACTTGTTTTTGTATAATAAAACTTAAATGATATTAGTTTGTATTGATACAAAAATTTCTATGATCAAATATCAAACGGAATTTGATCCATTATACGAAACACCTAGTAAAATGAATACATAAGTAACTATCATAATTCGAACAAAATATCGAATCAGAAATACTCACATCAGAAACAACTATGGAGGACAGACTCGGTTCAGAAATAAAAATATTTGTTTTTCGTGTAGGATCAATCTATAAAACAAAAGAGTATAAAAAATATTAATATAGAATGAATTAATACATTGAATTATATAATACTTAAGTAATCAGATATACATGGGAGTTATTCTTCGGTATCAAAAATTTGTCCAGGTCCATCTCAAAGTTGCTTTTGTCCTGAAAAAAGGAAAACGTATAAATAAAAAAAATGTAAAGTAATCAACTTAAATTCATAAAAATATAATTAAGTAACTGAACCAAAACCTTTAAACTTAGATTTTCATCAACAACAACATTTGTTTTCCCCTTCGGATCATCGTAAGAAACATAAAACATTAACGGTTTAAAATGAAAAAATATAGGTAAAACAATTCAGTTAATTACAAACTCCTATAAATGAACACAAACTTTTAAACTTTGATTTTTATCACAAACAACACTTGCTTTGCATATCGGATCGGTTTTTTTATCTCAATCATCTTTGAACTACATATAAGGGAAAAGTGTTTAACAATATAATAAGAATAATAATTAAAAATTTAATAAAATACGAAAAAAAAACAATGACAAAAAATTACCTTCTTCTTAAGGTCTTCCATTTCAAGTAGATATGAGAAAAAGTTATCAAACTTCGAATCATCAACATCCTACACAATTAACAATAAACAAATGTATAAATACAAAAAAAATATTTATGATAAGTTTTAATAAATTAGATTAAAATATAGGGGTTTACATTGAACACAGACTCAAAACTTGCCAACTGAAATTTGTCATCTTCACATTCCACAACAACACTTTCCTGAAAGTCAGTTTCGGCAGTACTACACTTCTTCTTATGTTCGGACTACAAAAAAAGATAAAAAATAACAATGTGTGAAATTCAAGATCTACTTGTAAGCTCGCATTAATAACTAAATAATAGTATAGATGTATAATTCTAACCGCAATAACCAAATCATCACCATCATCACCATAGATGGAGTCATCCAAAACAACTAACTCAACCTTGTTGTTCTGAATTTGAGTACTGGTTTGATGATTAAAGACTGAAAGCTCGAAAATTTTATTTCCAACCATTGAAAAGACAAAGATAGATCGGCTGTCTAAGGCAAGATCGTTTACCATCTTAGAACATCCATGAGTAAAAACACAGCTGTCAGTTAATCCGTCCATCTTAACGTTCCAAAATCTATCTCCTAAATAAAGAGTTGATTGACCACCTTTGAAATTTTTCCCATAAAATTGCCTCCAAAATTCATCAGCCATGACCTGCATAGGCAGTGATAAATAAAAATTAATTTAAAAACCAATATACAGAAAGAAAACATTATTCATCATACTGATTGTATAATATACTACTTACAATAACGCCTTTGTCAGGTGTGATTTTGGATATAAAGCAGTATTGATGAACAAATGATTTAAACACCATTAGAAAGAATGATGATTGTCCAAATGACTGAAACATAAGATAGTTATTTTTTCTTATACAACTATCCCGAACAACTTTGGTGAAGCCATCAGCAAGAACATGGCCAACATCAGTTTTTTTCAGTCTTACAAACCATAACTTGTTGCCATCAACAATCTTAACTGAATCTTTGTAAGGTGGTTGGTCTCCCCAAATCATTGAAGCAAAGTCATTAGGTATTTGCTATGAGTTTAAAAAAAATAAGAAAAAGACAAACATCAGTTTACTAAAAATATGATTAGTATTTAGAATACCAATAACCGTACCAAAAATATCTGGTCATCTTCCTGAATAAGCTTTAAAAATGAAGGACTGTTGTTCATTGGATCCATATCTGAAAATTAAATATGAAGGTTTTTTACAAAATTAAACGGTAAAGTATTTATAGAAACACAATCAATATTTCTCAATAAGCTTTAAAACTTATCTCAATAGTTTTGTTATTACTGATTCACCCACTATTGTTGGTAGGGTAGCCAATGCAAATGTAGCTTGTATTCTTATCTTGAAAATAGAATAATTACTGAGCGAAGTAAAAGAATACAAAAAACTGAAGGAGCCCTATGCAGAGCAAAGTAAACACAAAATTCAAACACCTATTAGTTCATCAAAGCACTTATTCTGCAATCCAAATAAAAAAAACTCGGTAAAATAAGTTTAAAATATACCTTCACATTATGTTTTATATCCAAGTCAAAACACAAAATAATACATTGAAAGAAATTATAAAGCAAGAGAATTCAAGTAATAGAAATATTGAAATTTGATGTTAATTACCTTAGCGTTATCCCCTGTAAGCGGAAGAGAATAATCAATTAACAAAGAAACCTTCTTATATCACTCCATCAATTCTGTCACATTAAAGATGAATTAAGTTAATTGAAAAAGGAATGGCTAAATGGATGAAACACATTAATGGTTTACTTCCAAATTTAAATTTAAAAAATGATTGACTTCCAAATTTAAAATCAAACACATTAATGGCAAACTTCAAAATTTAAATTTAAGATAATGATTGACTTCGAAATTAAAATTTTAAAATCACACACAATAATGGTTTACTTCAAAATATAAATTTAAAATAATAATTGACTATCATTATACCGGATCAAAAAACACCAAAAAACGATAAAATTAAACTTACCTCTTGTGTTCGAAAAAGATTCAGACTCATGCAGTTGCATAAGTCATCATCAATAAGTTCAAGACATTGACCATATGGAACTTTTCCTTCCCACAATAAGCTTGCAAAATCATACGGTATTTCCTATGAATCGAAACAAAAAACATATAAGCTTAAAATTTAATTTTAATGATGTAAAACTTATATGTAACAACCAATAAATATTTTTAATATGATTGTTGAATAATTTGAATCTAATTAGCTATATAGAAACCAATAATTGTTGATTAAAGTTTATTAAAAATTAGGATAATTAACAATTATACAAAATGAATATAGTCAACTTCTATTTTAGGTAACTTTATTTAAAAATAAGCCAAATATAATTTAAATTTAAAACTACTATAATATGTTGGAAGATTTAATCAAAATTATATATAGAATTTTAAATTTTAAACCACTAACATGTCTTTGTACATTGAACCCACTTAAAAAGGAAATCCAATTAATGTTATTAACTCCAAATCGTTTACTTCCATAATATCCTCCAAATCAAAATTTTGAATTTTAAATCAAGTTATTATCTATCATCTAAATAAGGAAATTATCAGCGAAATATACTAAAAACACATTTGTTGACATTTTTAAAAAATATTAATATATTCTTAAAACAGGCTTCTAATAATTAAAACGATATTAGAAAACATACAAATGTTAGCATCTTGAAGGACATAATCATCTAAAATACAGTGAAAGTTCAAAACTCAATTCCGTATCTATTATTTTAATGATTTAAAGCATATACGGTAAAAACCAATAAATTTTTTAATATGATTGTTGAATAATTTGAATCTAATTAGTTATATAGAAACCAATAATTGTCGATTAGAGGTTATTAAAAATTAGGATAATTAGCAATTATAAAAAATGAATGTAGTCAACTTCTATTTCAGGTAACTTTATTTAAAAATAAATCAAATATAATTTAAATTTAAAATTACTATAATATGTTGGAAGAATTTAATCAAAATTATATACAAAACTCTAAATTTTAAACCATTAACATGTCTAGCTACATTGAACTCACCTAAAAAGGAAATCCAATTAATGTTATTAACTCCAAATCGTTTACTTCCATATTATACTCCAAATCAAAAATTTGAATTTAAAATCAAGTTATTATATATCCTCTAAATAAGGAAATAAAAATTAACAATAATAATTTTGGAACAAACGGATGGATAGCACCGAACCGTTATCATGATTCGAAATTCAATTGTCAAACATCAAGGATCAAACCATTAAACTCCAAGAACAAATATGATATTCAATCAAGCTTCAAACAAAACAATAGAAACGTGGAGCAAAGATTCTGACAAAACAATATTACAAACTTAAAAAAGAGAAAACAACTATAACATTCAACTAACCTCTGTTGCTTATCGAATGATCGGAGTCCGATTGTTATCCAAGATTTAGGGATTCACATGAAAATCAAAATAAACAAAAATCAGTAAGTTTGATAAATGTCCAATACATGAGTTTGATAAATGTCCAATACATGATTAACGTTCATAGACACTACATAAATCAGAGAATGTAGATGATGATAACAAAACCTTTGATCTTGATATTGTTTGCAAAAAAAAATATAAATGTTCAATCGCTTAGATTAAAGATGCACAGTAGATAAACAACAAACTAAAACAACATACCTTCAATTTTATGATCGGATCTACAAAATTCAGAACAACATAACTTATTTTGGTAGACTAACAATCCGAGTCCGAATTTCAAAAAAGATTGAGGGTTCACCATGAGAAAATACAAACCATAAATCATTCAGAACATATATTAATAAGTAAAAAAATAATGAACAGAAAGGATATAAAATTACATATTACAAACTTAAAAAAGATAAAACAACTATAACACTTAACTAACCTCTTTTGATTGACGAATTATCGGAGTCCGAAATCAGATCTACAGAAATCAGAACAAAGAAAAAGTTATTACAAATCAGAACAAAGATTATTAGAAATCCAAAGAAAGAAAAAGATAAAGTTTGATCGGATCTACTGAAATCAGAACAAAGAAAACGTTATTAGAAATCGAAAGAATCTTTATAAAATGAACTTTATATACAATTGAACAACATAAATAACAACATACCTTTAATTTCTTTAATCAGATCTACAGAAATCAGAACAAAAATGGTTTTTAGCAATCAAAACAATATTCATAAAAACAACTTTGTATAATATAATCGAATAACATAAATAACAACACACCTTTAATTTCTTTTATCGGATCTATAGAAATGAGAAAACAAATGGTTTTTAGCAATCGAAACAATCTTTATAAAAACAACTTTGTATATACAATAACATAAACAACGCAAATCTAGGTTCGATTAGGTATATTTACCTTTGATCTTGATAAAATCTTGAAGATCCGATGAGACGATGAACAATTGTAGAAGAAAAAGAAGATAGAGAAGGGAGATTCGGTAGGTATGATTTCGGTGAACAATTTTGGCCATTTTTGCGGGTATTATTTCAGGGAGATTGAAGATACCTTATAATAAAGATGAAGGAGAATGAAGATTATTGACTCGGAATGGCAATGCTTGAATCGTATGCTTGAACCAGAAGGGAGATGAAAGGAAAATGGAGATGAATGTGGTGTCTAGGGTTTTGGAAAATAACATATAGGATCCATTTTCTGTTGACCCGACCCAACTCAATTCGGATCCCACCTTTTTTCCTTGGAATCGTGATTGTTGAAAGCTAATTGGGATTTCCCTCCTAAACCAAATTGCCACATCAGCCTAGATGGCCAAAGACAAAGGACACATAGCCCAAATCCATCTCATTTATATATATATATATATATATAGATTTGGTTTAATTAAGAACCACCACGGGTTGTGAAAATCACGAGAACTCCTACTTTGCATTCGAGTTGGGCCACCATTTTTTGCATAAAAGTAGATGAAATTGTTATAAACACTATTGTAAAGAAAACAAAACAAAAAAACTTGTCGAGTTGCTAGTTACGCCTGATGTAAAAAAAAATTACGCCTGATGTAAATTTTGTTTACGGCGATATAAATTTTTGCACGCAACATTTTTTTCTGGAACAACTGATTTTTTTAAGATTTTTGAGAAAAAAGTTGAAAAAAACTTTTGAAAGGCCTAGTTCTCATGGTTCTCATAATTTAAGGTGGTTCTCATTTTACCATCTCCCTCTATACATGTATATATATAGAGAGAGGGGAGAGTTATCTTGAGAACGCTAAATACTGCGAGAACCGTGAGAAAAAAATGAGAAAACCAATCAAAACTAATTTTTAATACAAACCTCAATGTAATTAAAATATAACATAAAAAAAGAATTTACAACATCAAATAATTCATTTCACCTTTCAAAATCACTCTTATTAAAATTATTACAGTACATGTGTAAATTTGTTAAATACAACAAATTTACACATGTGTAAACAAGAAAACTCACACATGTGCAAATTTTCAATATTTACGAATACATGTAAATTTAAACGTGTAAATTTAATTTCTAACATTGTATTCGAATAATAATGATAAGTGTAAAAAAATCCAATTTGAATTGTTTTTGTCCAAGTTCTCGCGGTTTTTCCATTCGTTCTGACGGTTCTCACAATATTTAGTGTTCTCATTTAGTGAACACTAGTGAACTACTCCTAGCCCTTGATTGTCAATATACAAGTATAAATCAATGGTCAGGATTTGATGATGAAAATACACTAGTGTATTTAATAATTTGATGATGTAAATCAATAGCTAGAATTTGCTTACTCAGTTCACAAATACACTAGTGTTCACTATACAACCCTACCCTATATATATATATATATATATATATATATATATATATAGCGTTTATCTACAGAGGACATTTTTCCTACAAAGTATAAAAAGGTCTATGTAAGTGTTTTGGTCGAAAATTAGACAAGGATAATGCAACCAAACTCTCTGTTACGGGGTATGATGCTTGAATTGGTAAACAACAATGAGGATCACTCAGAAATGTATTGCACAGGTGACATAATGATTTAAACGAGGAAAAAGCCCTTGATTAATGAATGATCTCCGGCATAAAAAACACCGGGTGATGGAAACTACCGATCACCAACTCAAATTAAACAATAATTCTTTACAAATTTGGATGATAGCGAGCTAGGTACAAGGATCACTATAGTGTATCGTGTAGAAATGTGTGAAAATTGCTAAGTGTTTTGCCGTAAGCTGTTGAGTGCAGTTGTACGAGTGTGTGTAGCCAAAATTAGCCAAGTGTTCTAAAAACTAGCTCGCTACCCCTTTAAAAATAGAAGTTAACTATGCTAACTAACATCCCGCAATTCATGCAAGCCTTCCCACGACTCCATAACGTCCATTTTCAGTCAAGCACGTGCGGAATAACCGTGGAATATTCTTCAGGGACGTTGCCAAGACTAAGTCCAAGCTGTTACTCCTGCAAAACAATACCGAATTCAAAGTGAACAATCGTTAGTATAAGGATCCTTAGGATGATCCATGATCCTGATCCTGAAACACTTCTGAGGATCACTATCTGTCACAGAAGTAAGGATCACTAAACAGGATAACACATGAGGATCACAGGTCATTAGGAAATCCTCCCCTAACAATTGCCCCCAAAATATAAGGAGTAATTATGTAAAATAAATGAGTTATATTTTGTCGATCTTATCCGCAACCAACTAACTGATATATAGCCGTTTAAATCGAACTATACGTTGCAATCCTGACGTCACAGAAGTGACTACCCTGCAAGATCATGATTATAAATAGGAGTTAGAGATAGGATCAATTTGCATTTAAATCTTAGAGAAACTCTCTTTATATTCTCATCCGAAGATCAATCAGGTATTCTCTTTTCCTCTTCTTCCTTCTCTTACTCTGTTTTACTTCTTTCATCATCATCTTGACGAAAATGTTGCTCCGGAACTCTCCCGCTAAGGATCACCAGAAAAACAGCCCTCTGAATAGTCAAGGAGTCATCAAAGATTCCGCAAAGGAACGCTGTTGTTTCACTGACCCACAGATCGATAGAATCCGCTATTGCTTCCCAGCGAACACCGTATTTAAATCCTTTGATCCCACTGCCCTGAGTGATCATGTTTCTGAAAATTGGGTTGCCTTTCCTGTTACACCGTTCACCATAGGCTATACCTATCCTTTTCCGGCCTTCACCCAATCCTTCTTCTCTCTTACTTGCATTTCTTATATCCAAGCTATGCCAATGATCTGGAGGGTTTTTGCATACCCTTGAGAGGATCATTGAGCAGGAGGGGATTGACCTAGGAATGTCAGAGCTGGCCGAGATGTATGATCTCACTACCTTTGGATCCCACCGATACTTGTTCAAACGTAAGCCTGGTGAAGAACACCCAATCTTTAAAGCCACCAAGAACGATACGAACTGGAAACGGCGTTTCTTCTTCGTTAAAAGAGATTCTATCCCCAATGGAAAGGATCTACCAAGAAAATGGGCCACCCATGGTAGGATAGAGGATCCTGAGAAGGATCACCAGACAGTCTTCTTTTTGTATAAGGATCACTAATACCCTTTTGTTCTTTGTCATGCAGCTGTTACTGTCTCACATCTCATAGCATCTCCTGTCACTGAGGAACGACTCGCTGCTTTTAGAAGACTTGGTCCTGAAACCAGATCATTCAAGACAATCACCCAGGATTCACAAGAGGTATCCTCAGGCTCAGTCACCATGTCAAGTAAGTATCCTATTTAAAAAATTTAAATAATTAGTTAAATAGAAATAGGATAAGGATACTTATCTTGCTTTGATTGTGCAGGTGCTGGAAAAGCTTCCAAATCTGCTTCTAAGTTCAGTGTGACCGATCTGGATAACGTCCGATCCTCCAAGAAAAATCTTCCTGCCAGCCCAATTGCTTCAATCCCCAAGGCACCCTCCAAAGGAAGGGGAGGCAAGAAAAGAAAAGCCTCTGAAGCTGAGGATCTGCAAGGCCTGTCTCTGATTCGCCACCAATTCCTCGAGTACTTCAACGATGTAAGGATCACTGTCCCTACTTGTATATCCTGCTTGTTTGAGGATCACCTGGTCCTGAACTGTTCTTTATCCTCTTTGCAGAAATTTGCTGAGATTGAAGATTATGTGGGGAAAGTTGAGGAGCAGGATAGGAAGATTGCTGACCTCCAACAAGTTGCACTGCTCAAGGATCTCAAGATTTCCGACCTCCAAAAAGACCTTCAGAATGCCAAAAATGAGACGGCCAAGGTGTTGATCAACGCTAACTACGAGAAGCATGAGATCACCCAGGATGCCAAAGTCTCTGCTGCCATAGCGATGTATAAGACCAAACTGCAGATGGCCTTGGAAGCTCAGGATCCTGACTTCGACAGGAGCAACTGGGATGTGGAAGGCTGGAAGGCAAGGCTGGCTGAGCTGGATAATGAGGAGGAGGCTGAAGAGATCCTGACGATCGAGGCTGGAAGCAGTGGCAAGGATCATGGTGGTGAAGTAAGTGGAGCTGGAGGTGGTGACGCAGCAAAGGTGTAGGCTGCATGATTGGGCAATGATGGACACTTCTAGACATAGCCGGAGCCCAATTTTTTAGTTTTGATGGAAGTTTTTGTTGAAGAATTGTTGGTTTGTACTTGAACAATAGCTTTAGGGTTAAGGATCCGGGATCCTTTAGACAATAGGTAGGATTACAAATGGTGGAGGGATCCTCTGTTTGGGCGATGAAGCCATTGTGATCCTGCCGCCTTTTATTACCTGCATGCTATGACCGCACAAACAATGGACACCCGTTGCCAACCCATGTGGACGGGCCACGTTTTGCTGGTAGAAACATGGGTTGGCAATTTTGACAACTTTTGAAGGTTAATCCTTTGTTAATAATATAACTTTAATCTTTTTTGGCTTATCATGTGTTGTTATCCTTGTACATCCTTTTAATTTGCAATTGTTTTGATGTACACTTGTCTAAGTAAGAAAAATTGAAAAAAATATTTAGGATATTGTTAGGACTGGATTTTTATGACTTATGATCCTTACATGTGATCCTAACCAGTGATTCTAACCAGTGATCCTTGTTTCTTTGGCAGATAGTGATCCTCAGAAGAGTTCCAGGATCAGGATCACGGAGTATCCTAGGGATCCTCATACTAACGGTTGTTCTCTTTGGATTTAATGTTGTCTTGCAGGAATTTCAAGTAGGATCCGCTCTTCACAACGTAAACAAGGAACCTGTCACGCTACTTTGGCATGTGCATAATCAAAGATGGACGTTGTGGACGATATGGAAACTCAGCATAATTTAAGGGCGATAATTTAGGCTAGATTTACTTCTATTCCTAAAGGGGTAACGAGCTAATAGTTAGGTTATTTACCTAAAATACGAACATTTACACTTGTATAAGTAGCACTCTTCCACATGCGGAAGACACAACACACTTCCCACACGCTTTGACACACAATACTATAGTGATCCTTGTACTTAGCTCGTTACCATCCGAAGTTGTAAAACATATTGTTTGTTATATTGAAGATTGGTGATCGGTAGTTGCCATCACCCGAGGTTTTTTATGCCGGAGATCATTCATTGATCAAGGGCTTTTTCCTCGTATAAATCCTTGTGTCACTTGTGTATTTTACACTAAAGTGATCCTTTACTTTGTTCAACAAACCAAGCATCATTCCCCGTTTACATAAGAGTTTGGTTGCATTATCCTTGTGTGATTTTTGACCAAAACAGTTTGGCGCCCACCGTGGGGCAATTGGTGCTTCATTCATAAGAAAACTTTTCTGTTGGTGATCATTCCGGAAGTGTAGCATGGCTTTATCATTGAAGAATACTTCCACAGCGATGTCTGCAGTCAATTCATCTAATGGCATTCCACCTTTGCCTCCACCACCAGCTGGATCTCAGAAAAATGCTGAGAAGAGACCAACTCCTATCTCCTCTAAACCATCATCTTCTGCTCTAACTTCTTCTGTTCCCAGTACTAGTGATATATTTACTTTGATTTTGCAGATGAGGGATCGTATGAAGCAGCAGGATGAAACTAATGACAGGATCCTTAGAGAAATCGGAGATCTCAAAAGGCAAAAGAAAACGGCAGAGGATCATTCCCCACTGATGCCCAAATCTTTGAATTTTGATACTCCAATGATTACTTCTTAGCCATTAGAGGTCCCAGGCATTCAACATATGGGTGGATCAAGAGGAGTGCATTTCGGCCCAGCAGCAATGACTCAGGCACCAGGATCATATTTCCAACCGCAGGATCCTACACTCAGCATATGGGATCCCTCATGAGCTTAGGATCCTCCTTTGTTCCAGGATCATCCCAAGTTCAAGGATCCTCCTTTGTTCCAGGATCATCCCAGGTTCAAGGATCCTCCTTTGTTCCAGGATCATCCCAGGTTCAAGGATCCTCCTTCGTTCCAGGATCATCCCAGGTTCAAGGATCCCTTCAGATACCAGGATCCTTGAAGAATTTGCAAACAGGAAGTCTAGATGTCCATCAAGGAGATTTTATTCCAATGCAAACCATTGCTTCCACTGGTCCCTCCATCATCCCAGAATCCCAGCAACATGGATTCACATCCAATGTTCCTAACTTGAACCCAATGGGAGGTAACACTTTTAATAATTCTTATACCACTAACCATGGATTCATGCAGGATATAGGTATCAATCATGCTATGGCCAGAGAACTACAAAAACTGAAGGATATGATATCAAGTGTCCCAGGGGTAGTCAAACCTATCCCGGAGATTGTAGATGGAAGCCATAAGGTATCTCGTTTTGCACCACCAATCTGTGATGCTGAGATACCCAAAAGGTTCCACATCCCTACTATGAAGCTGTATGATGGTACAACGGATCCTGAGGAACATATAGCACAATACAGGGAAAGGATGGAGATCAATCCAATTCCAGAAAAGCTAAAGGAAGCATGCCTATGCAAAGGATTTGGATCCACTCTTACTGGATCAGCTCTTAAATGGCTGCTAAGTCTTCCCCCTTATTCTATTACTTCGTTTGCTAACTTAGTTAACTTATTCAATAACCAATTTTCTTGTAGTAGAAAATTTGAACGATTAACTAGTGATTTATATAGGGTAACTCAGGGTCATAATGAATCATTAAGGGATTATATAACCAAATTCAGTAAAGAATCCTTGGACATTCCCAACTTGGATATGGCCATAGCTGTTGAGGCCTTCAAAATGGGATTGCTTAGGGATTCACTGTTCTATGATGATCTTGTTATGACACCATGCAGGAACCTAGATGAAGTAAGAACTCGTGCACTCAGGTTCATCCGGCTAGAGGATGACAAAAGGATCCAGGAAAGACAAGTAGGATCCTCAAAACAAGAAAATCAAGGATCCTCTTTCAAAAGCAACAGATTCAAATCCTACAATAGGAATGACAACCAGAACGTGCATGCCGTTGACCAAGAAGAGGATGATGAGGATTATCCTCCGATTTCTGAATATTGTTTTTCCGTTGATAATCATGAACTAATCCTTGCAATGCAGAATCTAGGAGAAAAAGCCAGATGGCCCAGAAAAAACGACAAACCAACTGGAACTAAAGACAAATCGAAGTGGTGTGCATACCACGAGGATTTTGGGCATTTAACCGAAGAATGCATCGCGTTAAGAAAGGAAATTGGATATCTGCTAAGCAAGGGGCATCTAAAAGAGTTGTTGGGAAGAAAAAAGCAAAGGACTCAGGATCCTGAGAGGATCCCTGAGAAAGCTCCGGCTCCTCCGGCAGATGCACAAGTAATCAACTTTATTTCTGGAGGATCAGACATATGTGGTACATCCTTCTCGGCAGCTAAAAGGCATGCAAAGGAAGCTAAAATGGATAACGGAGAAAAACCTATTCGAACATCAAGTGTCTCGGAAGGAAAAGTTATAACCTTCGATGAGGATGATAGAATTAACATCCAGGATCCTCATCATGATAGTCTAGTCATCACTCTCTTTATCTCTAACCATTTTGTCCGCAGGATCCTTATCGACGGAGGAAGCTCAGTAAGCATTATCCAGCTTGATGTTCTGAAGAAGATGGGTATCCCTGAATCAGATATCACACCAAGATCCTCCGTACTTGTGGGATTCAGTGGCGAAACTAAGAAAACCCTGGGGGACATCAAACTCCCAATTTATGTGGAAGGATTACTTAATTATCAAAAATTTTGTGTTATTGACTGTTTGTCTTGTTGTAATGTCATCCTTGGCAGGCCCTGGATACACGATATGAAGGCAGTCCCATCCACCTACCATCAATGTGTGAAGCTCCCTAGCCCATGGGGAATAATCAAGATCGATAGTGATCAGCAGGAGGCTAAGGATTGTTACACCTCGTCAATGAAACCAGCCTCGAAGCCAAGGGAGTAATAGCAATTACAGTATCCTCCAAGGAATGTCTTGGAGGCGAGAGAGTAGGATGTGGACGAAATCCTTTTGGATCCTAATGATCCTGAATCAAAAATCTATATCGGATCAGGGATCCTTAGCAAGATGAAAGAAGACATAGTATCCTTACTCAAAAGAAGAAAGTCTACCTTTGCATGGAAACATGAGGATATGACAGGTATATCTAAGAATATTATAACTCATAAACTTGGCATTGACAGGACAATCAAACCAATCCATCAAAAAAGGAGGAAGTTTGCACCGGAAAGAAATGCCATTATCCAGGAAGAAGTAGAAAGATTACTTCGAGCAGGTATGATTAGAGAGGTAAAATATCCAAAATGGCTAGCCAATGTGGTTGTTGTTCAAAAGAAAAACGGAAAGTGGAGGGTATGTGTCGATTTCACTGATTTAAATAAGGCATGTCCCAAGGATCCTTTCCCATTACCCCACATTAACTCCATGGTGGATGCAACGGCGGGTCATGAACTGTTAACCTTTATGGATGCATCATCTGGATTCCAACAAATTCAGATGGAACCATCTGACCAGGAGGATACGGCTTTTATGACCCCAACCGGTTTATATTGTTATATTGCTATGCCTTTTGGATTAAGAAATGCAGGTGCAACATATCAAAGGCTGGTGAATATGATGTTCAAAGATCAAATTGGACAAACTATGGAAGTATACATAGACGATATGGTAGTAAAGTCAAAGAAAGCTGAGGATCACCTAAGGGACTTGGAGGAAGCATTTGATATCCTTGATAATTATAACATGAAGCTTAACCCTTCAAAATGTCACTTTGGTGTTAAAGCAGGTAAATTCTTAGGATATATGGTAACCCAGAGGGGCATTGAAGCAAGCCCTGAACAAATCAAAGCATTGGTGAATATCAAATCCCCTGCCAACGTTAAGGATGTGCAAAGGCTAACAGGCAGGATAGCAGCTCTAAACAGATTCATATCCAAATCCTCAGAAAGATGTAAAGAATTCTATGATATCCTAAGAAAAAACAAGAAATTCGAGTGGACTGAAAAAGCATGAGAATGCTTTACAAGCCCTAAAAGAATACATGTCCTCAGCTCCAGCATTGATGAAACCAGAAAAAGGAGATGTGTTATCCTTATACCTTGCGGTATCCTCAAAAGCAGTAAGTGCGGTCCTTGTTAAGGATCATGAAGGTACACAATATCCTGTCTATTATGTAAGTAAGAGTTTACTTGATGCTGAATCCAGGTATTCACACCTTGAAAAACTTATCCTTGCATTAATTATGGCATCTACTAAACTAAGACATTATTTTGAAACCCATGTTATTGTTGTTAGAACTAATTTTCCAATTAAGAATGTCCTCAGGAAACCAGAGATGTCCGGAAGAATGGCTAAGTGGGCAGTAAAGCTTAGTGCCCATGATATAAGATATGAGCCTAGAACAACCATTAAATCTCAAGCACTAGCAGACTTTGTGGCTGATTTCAGTAGTGATCTACAAAAGGAAGCAGAATTGGAGGTCCAGCAGCTGGATGAGACCAAGGATCCTTGGATACTACATACTGACGGATCCTCAAATGTCAAAGGCACGGGGCTTGGTATACTACTAAAATCGCCACAGGGGGACATAATACCCCATTCCATAGCTTGTGAATTCCAAGCCACTAATAATGAGGCTGAATATGAAGCCTTAATCGCTGGCTTACAAATTGCTAAGCATATGGGGATCAGGTATCTTGAGGTATACGTGGATTCATTGTTAATCACTAATCACTTTAATGGATCCTATGCTGTTAAAGGTGAAAAACTAACCAAATATTTAGAGATAGTCAAAGAATTGGCACTCTCCTTTGTTTCCTTCAGTTTGTCACAGGTACCAAGGGAGGAAAATACAAAAGCTGATGCATTGGCCAATCTAGGATCATCTTTGAAGATCCCAGAGGATATAAGTATCCCCATCATCCATATCCTGGCTCCTGCTATTGAAAAACAGGTGGCCATGGAAATAGAAGAGGATACTGCAATGATCCCTAGTGAGGATACTCAATCTTATTCAGGATCATGGATCTCACCAATCATGAGATACTTACAACACGGGGAGATTCCTATGGGAGAAAATCCTAGGGCTTTCAGGATTAAGGTATCTCAATTCACAATCTTGAATAATGTGCTATATAAGCGATCTCTTGCAGGACCATATTTAAGATGTATCGAGGATCCTGAAATTCAAGAAGTGTTAAAAGACTTCCATGAAGGAGATTGTGGAAACCACACTGGGGGCAGGGCATTGTTCTCAAGGATCTTAAGGACAGGATACTACTGGCCAACTATGAAAAGGGATGCTGTGGAGTATGCTAAGAAATGTGATCCTTGTCAAAGACACAGCAATATCCTTCATCAGCCGGCTGAATTTCTACATTCTATACAATCCTCTTGGCCATTTATGAGATGGGGGATGGATATAGTTGGCAAGCTCCCTAAGGCACCTGGTGGAAAAGTATTCATGCTTGCCATGACTGACTACTTCTCCAAGTGGATAGAGGCTGAAGCTTTTGCCCAAGTCAGAGAAAAGGAAGTTATATCCTTTATTAAAAGAAACATTATAACTAGATTTGGCATTCCTTCTGAAATTGTATGTGATAATGGTTCCCAATTTATTGGGAGCAGGACTACTAACTTTTGTGACAGCTGGGGGATCAAGATGATAACATCAACACCAGTCCATCCACAAGCTAATGGTCAAGCAGAATCATCCAACAAGATCATCATCAACAATCTGAAGAAGAAGCTTGGATCCAAGAAGGGGAAATGGGCAGAGGAATTGCCTTATGTGCTTTGGGCTGATAGGACAACCCCCAAGAATGCTACTGGTCAAACACCCTTCTCTTTAGTATTTAGGGCAGAAGCAGTGATCCCAACAGAAATGGTGGTTCCAACTGCTAGAACAAGTACTCGTGATCCTGAAGAGAATGCTGAAAACTTAGCTCAAGACTTGGATACTATCGAGGAAATCAGGGATCTGGCTAGGATAAGGATGGCGAGCTACCAACAAAGAATGGCTGGTGCTTACAACAAAAATGTCAGAATAAGGAAATTCCAAGTGGGGGATATGGTATTGAGAAAAGCATTCCAAAATACCATCAATCCTGCTGACGGGAAATTAGCACCAAAGTGGGAAGGCCCTTACTTGATTGAAGCTGAAGCAGGAAAGGGGGCATATAGATTGCTAACCATGGAAGGAAATTTGTTACCTAGAGCCTGGAATGCTGTTCACTTAAAGAAATATTTCATGTGAACAGGATCCTCCTGGCACATATGATCCTTACAATGAAAGCATCCTCGAAGGATCCCGATGATGTCAATGATCCTTACTCTGGTAATATCCTAATCCTAAACTATTCCATTTTCTTATTTTTACCTAAGGATAAGGATCATGTATCCTTCATCCTCCTCTCACGAGAATTTGAGTTCTGATAGTCCAGGTATCCTCAGCATATTATTGATAGTCTTCAAAAGCATCTCAGATCCTTGGGTTCAACCCAGTTATCCTTGGGCTTGTCCCCAGTTTTCGCCTGTAGCGCACGATGATCCTGGTATAGTTCATGTCTTTGGGACCAGTACCCACTCCAGGGGCTGATAACCTCATCGTACTGGCTATGCCTAGGATCCTACGTATAATGGTAGACGTACCATACATCCGTTCCTAAGGTTTCTAACGTTTTCACGTTAGCTAAGGTTTTGGCATTTTCATGTCACTAAGTTTGGATAGTCGCCAGTGAGGGCCATACTCCAGTTTACATACGATCCTTGGGCTTGTCCCCAGTTATCCTTCGGGCTTGTCCCCAGTTATCCTTTGGGCTTGTCCCTAGTGATTCTTTGGGCTTGTCCCCAGTTATCCTTTGGGCATGTCCCCAGTTACTAACTTATCTTTTATATTGGCTTAGTCCCAAGTTATATCCCATTTTTTCAGGTTTTCAAAGTTAAACAATTAAGGATCCTTAATCCTTACTATCCATTAAAGTTTTACTTATGGTTATCCTGATTAAAGGTTAGGATCCTAACTTGGACCCTCAGGTATGATCCTTAACTATTTTTAATTTCATTCATTATTCATTTGAATAACCCTTAGACCTTGACAACTGAACCTATGATCCTTAAAATAAACTACTTTGAAAATTTTCGATTATAGGATATTTGAACCAGGATCATATCCTAAATTTCTTAAATATAATTTGCTTAACTTTTCTTGCTCAAACAAACATGTATCAAAACAATTGAAAATTAAAAGGATAACAATACGAGATGAGCCAAAAAGATTAGAGTTATTTTATTAACAAAGGTTTAAAACCCTTCAAAGTTGTCAAAATTGCCAACCCATGTTTCTAACAGCAAAACGTGGCCCGTCCACTTGGGTTGGCAAAGGGTGTCCATTGTTTGTGCGGTCATAGCATGCAGGTAAATAAAAGGCGGCAGGATCACAATGGCTTCATCCCCCAAACAGAGGATCCCTCCACCATTTGCAATCCTACCTATTGTCTGAAGGATCCTGGATCCTTAATCCTAAAACTATTGTTCAAAGTTACAGACCATAATTGTTTAAAAACACCAACAAACACAAAAAAAAAAAAAAAAATTGGGCTCCGGCTATGTCTAGAAGTTTCCTTCATCGCCCAATTCTGCAGCTCAAACCTTCGCTGCACCATCACCACCAGCTCCACTTGCTTCTCCACCCTGATCCTTGCCAGCATCACCACCTTCAAGCATCGGGATCTCCTCAGCCTCTTCATCATCCTCCAACTCTGCCAGCCTCGCCTTCCAGCCCTCAACGTCCCATGTGCTCTTATCGAAGGCAGGATCCTGAGCCTCCGCAGCCATTTGCAGCTGGATCTTATACATGGTTATCGCAGCAGAGACCTTGGCATCCTGGGTGATATCATGCTTCTCATAATCAAAGTTGATCAGCATTTTGGCAGCTTCATCCTTGGTAGCCCGGAGCTCCTTCTCAAGATCAGCAATCTTGAGATCCTTCAGCACACCCATCTGTTGGAGGTCAGCAATTTGGCGATCTTGATCCTCGACGTGGCCAACATAAGTCTCTATTTCAGCAAATTTCTGCAAGGAAAACAAGGCATAACGTCAGAAACAAGTGATCCTCAAAACTGTCAGGATAACAAACAGGGGCAGTGATCCTTACCTCGTTGAAGTAGTCCAGAAACTGTTGGCGGAGCAGGGGCAGGCCTTGTAAATCCTCAGAGGCCTTTCTCTTCTTTCCTTTACCCCTAATAGGTGCTTTAGGGGCTGAAGTAGTTGGGCTAGCAGCAGGAGTCTTCTTCCTTGCAGATTTGACATTAGCAAGATCATCAATGCCAAACTTTGAGGCAGATTTAGAAGATTTTCCAGCACCTACACAACCAAAATAAGATAAGTATTCTAATTAAACTTGAAAATCCTACATAGAATTACTTTCTAAATGAGAATACTTACTTGACATTGTGACAGGGGCAGATGATACTTCTTGGGAATCTTGGGTAGCAACTTGGAAAGTTCTTGTCTCCGGATCAAGCTTCTTGAAGGCCAAAAGTCTCTCTTTTGCAGCAGGTGTCAACTTCAGACGAGAGATGGAGATAGCTGCACAATAAACAAAAAAAAATATCAGTGATCCTCATCCTAAGGAACAGGTCTTATGATGATCCTTCCAGGATCCTCTATCCTACCATGAGTAGCCCACTCTTTGGGCAGATCCTCCCCATCAGGGACGGTATCTCTCCTAACAAAAAAGAACCGTCGCTTCCAGTTCGTGTCATTCTTGGTAACTTTGAAGACAGGGTGATCCTCCCAGTTTTTCGCTTAAACAAATAGCGATGGGATCCGAAAGTGGTAAGATCATACATCTCAGCCAGCTCCGCCATACCAAGGTCTATCCCCTCTTGTTCAATGATCCTCTCAAGGGTATATAACACCCTCCAGATCATGGGCATGGCTTGGATATAGCAGATGCCGGTGAGAGAGAAGAAGGATTGAGTGAACTGTGGGAAAGGATACGAATATCCTATCAAGAACGTAGTAACAGGAAAAGCTACCCAAGTATCAGAAATAAAATCACTCAAAGCAGTAGGAGTGAAAGATTTGAAAAGGGTGTTCGCCGGAAAGCAATGACGAATTTTGTCGATCTGAGAGTCGGTAAAACAACACCTCTCAGTGGGAGAATCCTTGATGATCCCTTGACCCTTCAAGGGACTGTTCTTCTTAGGATCCTTGTGCGGGGAGTTCCGGAGCAACATCTTTGCAGAATGATGGAAAGAGATAGAAAAATAGAGTAAGAGAAGGAAGAAAGAGGAAAAGAGATACCTGATTGATCTTCGGACGAGAATATAAAGGGAGTCTCTCTTGAATTTAAATGCAAATTGATCCTATCTCTAACTCCTATTTATAATGATGATTTGCAGGGCTGTCACTTCTGTGACGTAAGGTTTGCAACGACTAGTCCGTCTCCAACGGCTAGTTATCCGTTAACTTGTTGCGGATAAGATCAAACAAAATACAACTCGTTTATTTACAATATTACTCCTTATATTTTGGGGGCAATTGTTAGGACTGGATTTTTATGACTTATGATCCTTACATGTGATCCTAACCAGTGATCCTTGTTTCTTTGGCAGATAGTGATCCTCAGAAGAGTTCCAGGATCAGGATCACGGAGTATCCTAGGGATCCTCATACTAACGGTTGTTCTCTTTGGATTTAATGTTGTCTTGCAGGAATTTCGAGTAGGATCCGCTCTTCACAACGTAAACAAGGAACCTGTCACGCTACTTTGGCATGTGCATAATCAAAGATGGACGTTGTGGACGATATGGAAACTCAGCATAATTTAAGGGCGATAATTTAGGCTAGATTTACTTCTATTCCTAAAGGGGTAACGAGCTAATAGTTAGGTTATTTACCTAAAATACGAACATTTACACTTGTATAAGTAGCACTCTTCCACATTCGGAAGACACAACACACTTCCCACACGCTTTGACACACGATACTATAGTGATCCTTGTACTTAGCTCGTTACCATCCGAAGTTGTAAAACATATTGTTTGTTATATTGAAGATTGGTGATCAGTAGTTGCCATCACCCGAGGTTTTTTATGCCGGAGATCATTCATTGATCAAGGGCTTTTTCCTCGTATAAATCCTTGTGTCACTTGTGTATTTTACACTAAAGTGATCCTTTACTTTGTTCAACAAACCAAGCATCATTCCCCGTTTACATAAGAGTTTGGTTGCATTATCCTTGTGTGATTTTTGACCAAAACAGATATGATCCAGGATCAAATATCCTACAGTTAAAAAATTCTAAAAAGCAGTATATTTCAAGGATCATAAGTTCAGTTGTCAAAGTACAAGGGTTATTCTAATAAACAACGAACAAAACTAAAATAGTTAAGGATCATACCCGAGGATCCAAGTTAGGATCCTAGTCCTTATTATCATAACCAGGATAACTATAAGGCAACCCTTAGTAAGAAGTAAGGATCAAGGATCCTTGGTTGTTTAACTTCAAAGACCTGAAATAGAATATAATTTGGGACTAAGCCAACATACGATAAAAGTTAGCAACTGGGGACAAGCCCAAGGATAACTGGGGACAAGCCCAAGGATAACTGGGGACAAGTCCAAGGATAACTGGGGACAAGCCCAAGGATCGTGTGTAAACTGGAGTATGGCCCTAACTGGCGACTATCCAAACTTAGTGGCATGAAAATGCCAAAACCTTATCTAACGTGAAAACGTTAGAAACCTTAGGAACGGATGTATGGTACGTCTACTATTATACGTAGGATCCTAGGTATAGCCAGTACAATGGAATTATCAGCCCCTAAAGCGAGTACTGGTCCCACTGCCATGAACTATACCAGGATCATCATGCGCTACAGGCGGAACTGGGGTCAAACCCAAGTGACTGGTTGCTTTTGTGGATAACCATTCTTTTGCTAAGGATACCTGAACTTTCAAAACTCAGAATCACGTGAGAGGTGGATAAAGGATACAAGATCCTTATCCTTATGTGAGAAAGTAAGGAAATGAAATAGTTTGAGATTAGAATGTTACCGAAGTAAGGATTGTTAGGGCAGGATTTTTATATGGCCTTTGATCCTCATGTGTTATCCTATTAGTGATCCTTACTTCTGTAACAAATAGTGATCCTCAGAAGTGTTTCAGGATCAGGATCATGGATCACCCTAAGGATCCTTATACTAACGATTGTTCTCTTTGAATTTCGTATTGTTTTGCAGGAGTAACAAGTTGGACCTGGTCTTGGCAACGTTACTAAGGAATATTCCACGGCTATTTCGCACACGTTTGACTGGAAATGGACGTTGTGGAGAACGTGGGAGCATGGCACGAATTTCGGATAGTTAGTTAGCATAGTTAACTTCTATTTTTAAAAGGGGTAACGAGCTAGTAGTAAAAAAACACTTGGCTAATTTCAGCTACATACACTCGTACAACCGCACTCTTGAGCTTACAGCAAAACACTTAACAGTTTTCACAGATTCATGCACGTTACACCATAGTGATCCTTGTACCTAGCTCGTTACTATCCGAAGTTGTAAACATTTGTTGGTTAATTTGAACTTGGTGATTGGTAGTTTCCATCACCCGAGGTTTTTTATGCCAGAGATCATTCATTGATCAAGGGCTTTTTCCTCGTATAAATCTTTGTGTCAATTGTGCAAATTACATCTAAGTGATCCTTATTGTTGTTCCTCATTCCAAGCATCATACCCCGTAACAAAGAGTTTGGTTGCATTATCCTCATCAGATTTTTGACCAAAACAGTTTGGCGCCCACCGTGGGGCAATTGGTGCTTCATTCCTAAGAAGTTTTTCTGTTTGTGATCATTCCGGTTCATTGCATCCAAGTACATGGCTTCATCATCAAAGAATACCTCTACTGCAATGTCTGCGGTTAATTCATCTCAGGGCATTCCACCTTTGCCTCCACCACCTGCTGGATCTCAGAAAAATGCTGAGAAGAAACCAACTCCCATTTTCTCAAAACCTCCAACTTCTTCTGCTTCTTATACTCCTACTACTGGTGACATGTTTACTTTGATTTTGCAGATGAGGGAACATATACAGCAGCATGATAAGACCAACGAAAGGATTCTCAAAGAAATCGGAGATCTCAAGAAACAAAAGAAATCGGCAGAGGATCATTCCCCACTGGTGCCCAGATCTTTGAATTTTGATACTCCGGTGATAACTTCTCAGCCTTCAGTGATCCTAGATGTGCAATATGTGGGAGGACCAAAAGGAGTGCACTACGGATCAACAACAGTGACTCAGGCATCAGGTTCATATTTCCAGCCAACAGGATCCTATCCTCAGCATATGGGATCCTTCACGAGTTCAGGAGGATACTCAGGAGCTCAGCAGATTCAAGGGTTCTGGCCGTTTCCAGGATCATCCCAGGTTCAAGGATCATCCTTTGTTCCAGGATCATCCCAGGTTCAAGGATCCTCCTTTGTTTCAGGATCATCCCAGGTTCAAGGATCCTCCCTTGTTCTAGGATCATCCCAGGTTCAAGGATCCTCCTTTGTTCCAGGATCATCCCAGGTTCAAGGATCCTCCTTTGTTCCAGGATCATCCCAGGTTCAAGGATCCTCCTTTGTTCCAGGATCATCCCAGTTACAAGGATCCTTCCAGATGCCGGGACCCTTAAGGAGTTTGCAAACAGGAAGTTCAGATGTCCATCAGGGAGATTTTATTCCGATGCAGACCATTGCTTCTACTGGTCCTTCGATCATTCCAGAGTCTCAACAATATGGGTTCACATCCGGTGTTCCTAATTTGAACCCGGTGGGAGGTAACACTTTTAATAATTCTCTTACCACTAACCATGGATTCATGCAGGATACAGGTATCAACCATGCCATGGCCAGAGAATTGCAGAAGTTAAAGGATATGATATCAAGTGTTCCAGGAGTGGTCAAACCTATCCCAGAGATTGCAGATGGAAGCCATAAGATATCTCATTTTGCACCACCAATCTGTGATGCTGAGATACCCAAAAAGTTCCATGTGCCAACCATGAAGCTGTATGATCGTTCAACGGATCCTGAAGAACACATAGCACAATACAGGGAGAGGATGTAGATCAATCCAATCCCAGAAAGGTTAAAGGAAGCATGTCTGTGCAAAGGATTTGGATCCACTCTTACTGGATCAGCTCTCAAATGGCTGCTAAGTCTTCCCCCCTACTCTATTACCTCATTTGCTAATCTAGTTAACCTATTTAATAATCAGTTTTCTTGTAGTAGAAAATTTGAACGTTTAACTAGTGATCTATATAGGATAACCCAGGGTCATAATGAATCATTAAGGGATTACATTACCAAATTTAGTAAAGAATCCTTAGACATTCCCAACCTGGATATAGCCACGGCTGTTGAGGCCTTCAAAATGGGATTGCTTAGGGATTCATTGTTCTATGATGATCTTGTTATGACATCATGCAGGAACCTAGATGAGGTAAGAACCCGGGCACTCAGGATCATCCGGCTAGAGGATGATAAGAGGATCCAGGAGAGATTGACAGGATCCTCAAAACAAGAGAAGCAAGGATCCTCGTTCAAGAACAACAAATTCAGATCTTGTAACAGATCTGATAACCAGAACGTGCATGCTGTTGATCAAGAAGAGGATGATGAGGATTATCCTCCAATTTCTGAATATTGTTTTTCTGTTGATAACAATGAACTAATCCTTGCGATGCAGAATTTAGGTGATAAAGCTAGATGGCCCAGGAAAAATGACAAACCAGCTGCAACCAAAGATAAATCAAAGTGGTGTGCATACCATGAAGATTTTGGGCATCTCACAGAAGAATGCATTGCACTGAGAAAAGAAATTGGATACTTGTTGAGCAAGGGGCACCTAAAAGAATTATTGGGTAGAAAAAAGTCAAGGACTCAGGATCCTGAAAGGATCCCTGAGAAAGCTCCGACCCCTCCAGCAGATGCACAAGTAATAAACTTTATTTCTGGAGGATCAGACATTTGTGACACATCCTTCTCAACAGCTAAAAGGCATGCAAAGGAAACCAAAATGGATAATGGAGAAAGACCCATTCGAACATCAAGTGTCTCCGAAGGAAAAGTCATAACCTTTGATGAGGATGATCGTGTTGATATCCAGGATCCTCATCACGATGGTTTGGTTATTACTCTCTTTATTTCTAAGCATTTTATCCGCAGGATCCTTATAGACGGAGGAAGCTCTGTGAACATTATCCAGCTTTATGTTCTAAAGAAGATGGGTATCCCCGAATCAGATATCATACCGAGATCCTCTGTGCTCGTGGGATTCAGTGGCGAGACTAAGAATACCCTGGGAGACATTAAACTCCCAATATACATCGAAGGCCTTCACTCTTATCAAAAATTTTGTGTTATTGACTGTTTATCTTGTTGTAATGTTATCCTTGGCAGGCCCTGGATACACGATATGAAGGCAATCCCATCCACCTACCATCAATGTGTGAAGCTTCCTAGTCCTTGGGGAATAGTAAAGATTGATAGTGATCAACAGGAAGCTAAGAACTGCTACACTTCATCGATGAAACCAGCCTCGAAGTCAAGGGAACAATAGCAATCAAAGCATCCTCCAAGGGATGTCTTGGAGGTAAGGGAGCAGGATGTAGTAGAAATCCTCATGGATCCTGGTGATCCTGAATCCAAAATCTATATCGGATCAGGGATCCTTGGCAAAATGAAAGAAGACCTCATATCCTTCCTCAAAAAGAGGAAAACTACCTTTGCATGGAAACATGAGGATATGACAGGTATATCTAAAGATATTATCACTCATAAACTTGGCATTGACAGGTCATTCAAACCAATCCATCAAAAAAGGAGGAAGTTTGCACCAGAAAGAAATGCCATTATCCAGGAAGAGGTAGAGAAATTGCTCCGAGCAGGTATGATTAGAGAGGTCAAGTATCCAAGATGGTTGGCCAATGTGGTTGTTGTTCAAAAGAAAAATGGAAAGTGGAGGGTATGCGTCGATTTCACAGATTTAAATAAGGCATGTCCCAAGGATCCTTTCCCATTACCCCACATTGACTCCATGGTGGATGCAACGGCGGGTCATGAACTGTTGACTTTTATGGATGCTTCATCTAGATTTCAACAAATTCAGATGGAACCATCTGATCAAGAGGATACGGCCTTTATGACTCCAACCGGTATATATTATTATATTGCTATGCCGTTTGGATTAAGGAATGCAGGTGCAACCTATCAAAGGCTGGTGAATATGATGTTCAAGGATCAGATTGGACAAACTATGGAGGTTTACATAGATGATATGGTGGTAAAATCCGTAAAAGCTGAGGATCACCTAAGGGACTTGGAGGAAGCATTCGATATCCTTGACAAATATAATATGAAACTTAATCCTTCAAAATGTCACTTTGGTGTTAAAGCAGGTAAATTCTTAGGATACATGGTGACCAAGAGAGGCATTGAAGCTAGTCCAGAACAAATCAAAGCCTTAGTGAATAACAAATCTCCTGCCAATGCTAAGGATGTCCAGAGGCTAACAGGCAGGATAGCAGCTTTGAACAGATTTATATCCAAATCCTCAGAGAAGTGCAAGGAATTCTATGATATCCTAAGGAAGACACTACAACAAAAATGGCTTTTTATGACCTTTTCTGTGGGACGCTTGTAAAAGAGGGTCCTAAAAAACTATTTAATAGGACTAATAAACTTTTGGGGTCCTTTTATAATATACTCTACTAAACCGGTGTCCTAAAAAACTATTTAATAGGATGGATGATTTTTTGGGGTCCTATTATCATATAATTTAATAGGACACTTCAAATGTAGATCCTAATAAAGTACTTTATAAGACATTTAATTGTTAGTGTCCCATTATGTGATACTATATTAGGACACTTGATCATCTAGGGTCCTATTATAGCATAACTTAATAGGACACGTTGTAGTTAAGTCATAAATGTTTAGTGTTATAGGACCCTTTCTAGTCGAAGTCATATTAGAACTTAACTTAATAGGACACTTGACACTTGGGTCTTATAACTTTAAACTTTATAGGACGTTTAATCATTGTGGTGTTATTATAATACACCGTAATAGGACACTTGATATTTGAGTCATAAAACATTAGTTTTATAGGACGCTTATCTGCTAGAGTTTTATTATAATATAACTGAAAAAGACACTTAACACTTGGGTCTTATAAATTTAACCTTTATAGGACACTTAATCATTATGGTGTTATTATAATACATTGTAATAGGACACCTGATATTTAGGTCATAAAACATCAGTTTTATAGGACGCTTATTCGCTAGAGTTCTATTATAACATAACTAAATAGGACACTTGACACTAGGGTCTTATAACTTTAACCTTTATAGGACGCTTAATCATTTTGGTGTTACTATAATACACCGTAATAGGACACTTGATATTTGAGCCGTAAAACATAAGTTTTATAAGACGTTTATTCGCTAGAGTTTTATAATAACACTAGGTTATTGACCCGCTTAATCATGGTCGGTGAGTGGTGGTGGTGAGTGGTGGTGAGAGGTGGTGGTGGTGGTGAGTGGTGGTGAGAGGTGGTGGTTGTGGCCGGTGAGTGGTGGTGGTAAGTGGTGGCGGTGGCCAGTGAGTGGTGGTGGTGAGTGGTGGTGGTGGCCGGTGAGTGGTGAGTGGTGGTGGTACTGGTGCTGGTGAGAGATGGTGGTGCTGGTGAGAGGTGATGGTGAGAGATGGTGGTGGCCAGTAAGTGGTGGTGGTGGTGGGGGTGGTGGTGGCCGGTGAGTGGTGGTGGTGGTGGTGGTGGTGCTGGTGAGAGGTGGTGGTGCTGGTGGTGCTGGTGAGAGGTGATGGTGAGAGGTGATGGTGGTCGGTGAGTGGTGGTGGTCGGTGAGTGGTGGTGATGATGAGTAGTGGTGGTGGCCGGCGGTGGTGGCCGGTGAGTGGTGGTGGTGAGTAGTGGTGGTGAGTAGTGGTGGTGGCCGGTGAGTGGTGGTGGTGGCCGGTGAGTGGTGGTCCGTGAGTAGTGGTGGTGGTCGGTGAGTGGTGGTGAGTAGTGGTGGTGGCCGGTGGTGGTGGTCAGTAATGGTGGTGGCCGGTGGTGGTAGCCGGTGGTGGTGGTGGTGAGAGGTGATGGTAAGTGGTGGTGGTGGCCGGCGGTGGTGGTGGCCGGTGAGTGGTGGTGGTGAGAGATGGTGGTGGTGAGAGGTTCTGGTGGCCGGTGAGTGGTGGTGGCCGGTGTTGGTAGCCGGCAGTGGTGGTGGCCGGTGAGTGGTGGTGGTGAGAGGTTCTGGTGGCCAGTCAGTGGTGGTAGTGGTGAGTAGTGGTGGTGTTCGGTGGTGGTGGCCGGTGAGTGGTGGCCGGTGGTGGTGGTGAGTAGTGAGTAGTGGTGGTGGCGGTGGCTGTTGGTGGTGATGAGTAGTGGTGGTGGCCGGTGGTGGTGGTGGTGGTGAGAGGTGATGGTGAGTGGTGGTGGTGGTGGTGGTGGCCGACGGTTGTGGTTGCCGGTGAGTGGTGGTGGTGAGAGGTTCTGGTGGCCGGTGAGTGGTGGTGGCCGGTGTTGGTAGCCGGCAGTGGTGGTGGCCGGTGAGTGGTGGTGGTGAGAGGTTCTGGTGGCCGGTCAGTGGTGGTGGTGGTGAGTAGTGGTGGTGGTCGGTGGTGGTGGCCGGTGAGTGGTGGTGGTGGTAAGTAGTGGTGGTGGCCGGTGAGTGGTGGCCGGTGGTGGTGGTGGTGAGTAGTGGTGGTGGCGGTGGCTGGTGGTGGTGATGAGTAGTGGTGGTGGCCGGCGGTGGTGGTGGTGAGAGATGATGGTGAGTGGTGGTGGTGGTGGTGGCCGACGGTTGTGGTTGCCGGTGTTGGTGGCCGACAGTGGTGGTGGCCGGCGGTGGTGCTTGTGAGAGGTGGTGGTGGTGGACGGCGGTGATGGTGGCTGGCGAATGGTGGTGGTGGCCGGTTTCGGTTAATAAATAATATAGTATCAATAAATAACTAATAAATATATTTTTTTAAGAGAAAAGAAATATATATACCTTTAAAAGTTCAAAATTTGCAAGTAATATAAGCAACAAAAGAACACGTCGCAAAATCCTAACGGGTGTAGGAATAGAAACCAACGAGTGAGATAAAACCGAAAAAAAAGTGTATGAAATAAATAAAAAAGAATTATTGAATTTGAAGGCCCGACCAGTGCTGACGTCCAGAGAGGCTTCTCATCTCAAATTATTGAATTTGAAGGCCCAACGAGTTAGATCTCTCTCTTTCTCTCTGTCATTTCATTCCGATCTATTAAATATACATACGAATCTCTATATCTATACATTTTGTTTATCTCCTGTATCATCAGAGGAAGAAGATCAGAGGAAGAAGATCAGACGGAGTTGCCAGTTTTCTAGGGTTTTGTTCAATCTTATTATTATAAATCAACCAAAAATGGCGGCTCCACCTGCTAGAGCTCGAGCGGATTACGATTACCTTGTCAAGCTTCTCTTGATTGGCGATAGCGGTATGCATTCCTTTGTTTCGGATCCTGATGTACGTTTATTTGATTTATGTTGATTTGTGCGTTTCTTGTTTTGATTGTTTCGATTTGTTTCTTGTGGATTATGTGTGACGAGTATATGAATTTGATTCAATTGGCTAGATGGAAAATGCATAGTTTTTGTTGTTAGGGTTATGATTTCTATACAGTTGGATATAAAAGTGGTGTGTGAAAGGATTGTTGTTTGGTAGGGTTTCAAAAGCAAAGTATCTTCAATTTGTTTTCGTAATACAAATGTTTGGTAGTCATTTATACATTTTTGAACCAAATCATAAGATTAGTTTTGCTTAGAATCGTGTAAGTAGTATTGCCTAGCTCTTGAGTCGTGTGTTCGGAAATGGTATACACACTACTAATACGTATTAAATTCATATGCCAAAACTATAAGTGGACAACTTGTTGGAATATAAATTGTGACCTTTAGGGTAATGAGGAAAAAACTGTTTCAATTGGTGGAAAGGCAAATTCAAATCTGCATGTGATTCTTAAGCTTGGACTTTTTAACCAACCTGATCCGAACCCGTTTTGACTCGAACCCGTTCTGACCCGAACCAAAACAACCCTTTTTAATTGACCCGTTTTGACCCGAACCCGTTTTGACCCGAACCCGTTTTAACCCATGACCCGACCCGACCCAACCCGTTTGCCAGGTCTAAATGTTAGCTTAACTAGTTAGAATTTTGTTGGATATTGGATTAGATTTTGGCGGGTCAGGTAAAGATGGAATTTAGTTTGCCTTTTAGGCTGTGATAATGCAGTTTGGTAATGTGATTTAGTTTTTTCTTATGGAGGTTCAGATTTAGACTCAATTTCTTTGGCGGGTCAGTCAGTGTGATTTAGACTTGTATTTTGAAAAGCCAACATATAGAAATGTGTTGTATTAAGAACAGATACAATACAAATTGTTTGCAGGTCAACTCGACCAGTTTGACATGTACGAAATTTGATATGTTTTAACTAATCAACCATCATCCAATAAGTTCTAGTGGCAGATAGCTCTTGTGTTATGTTATTTTTTATTTGTCACTGAGCTTAAATCTAAAGTCTCTAAAGTAAAATACCATGCTTTTAAATCGACGTTCTCATATCGTACGTTTTTATTTTGGGGCAAGGATTAATATCTTATGCTTTCATGCTCTTAAATCGACGTTTTTATTTGGGGGAAAGGATTAATACTGTACTCGTTTCATTCCATTTTTATGCTTTTTTTACACAAAGTATAGTGATAAAACCCAATTTTCCTTAGTTTTTCTATAAAAATGTTAGCCTGCTAGTGTAGAACTTTATTAATTTTTTTGTAAAATGATTTTTTGCACTATTATGACTAGAGTTTAATAAATATTTGTTGAAAACTAAAATCTAGGTCGGAGATGAAGTTTTCCTCAAAATCATTCTAAACTTTACCGAGACTGTAGCAAGGGGAAGGGTCTAGAGCTCGGACCCAAATGATCTAGTTGGTGGTACAGAGATTGGACCAGAATGGTGTGAGGTAAACGTTCAAGTACCAATAAAAAAATGTAAACTTGGTAAGACCATATGGTTTATTTTCTACAATTCAAGATTGTATTGGTGCATCCATCGCATGGCCCTATCCATTCATCTCGGTATGTATTTGTTAACTTGTGATACAAATAATTTTAATATCATGGAAGTTAATACTTATATATGGATGGTTTATTTGTAGGTAGTCCATGAGGATTGATGACGCATGATGACTCAAGATTTTATGCTTCTTATTTCTTTAATTGCTTTTGATTTCTTTGTTAAATGTTAAGACTTTATGTTAGATAATGTTATAACTTATTTATGATTAGTGTTTTTGTTATGAACATGCTTATTTGAAATATAATGAAGTTTTATTTCTTTCATTAGTTGATTGATGTTATACAATAACTATTAGGATGTTATATGTTGATGGTCTGTTTATAAAATTGGTTCTATAATCTTATTTGGGATATTATGACCATTTTCTTGATATTAAAGTAGCTATGACGTTACACCATAAGGGTCCTATAAATTAATTTTTAAGGACGCTTATATGTGTATCAAAAGTAGGTAATCACATATTAGAACACTGTAAAAGCGTTCTAATATGTTCTTTTTAGGACGCTATTTAAGTTGTCTATAGACATATTATGCGACCATAAAATTGGTTTCATAATCTTATTTGGTATATTAGGACCCTTTTCTTGGTATTAAATTAGCTATAATGTAACATCATAAAGGTCCTATCAATTAATTTCTAAGGACACATGTAAGTGTATCAAAAGATTAAAAGTATGTAAGCACATGTTAGAATATCGTAAAAGTGTCCTAATATGTTTTTATTAGGACACTATTTTGGTTGTTCAAAGACATTACACGACCATAAAATTGGTTTCATAATCTTATTTGAGATGTTAGGACGCTTTTTTAGTTCCGGGACTTATTACGACCCCTTTACATGAAACTCTTTTACCGTTGGTCCTATTAAATGAAAGGTCCTATAAAATAGCATTTTAGAACGCTTTTGCGCGTACTAAAAACCCAGTTTTCTTGTAGTGAGAACAAGAAATTTGAGTGGACTGAGAAGCATGAAAGTGCCTTAAGAGCTCTCAAGGATTACCTATCCTCAGCCCCGGCCTTGATGAAACCAGAAAAAGGAGATGTGCTATCCTTATATCTTGCAGTATCCTCAAAAGCAGTAAGTGCAGTCCTTGTTAAGGATCATGAAGGTATACAACATCCTGTCTATTATGTAAGTAAGAGTTTACTTGATGCTGAATCCAGGTATTCACACTTAGAAAAACTTATCCTTGCATTAATCATGGCATCTACTAAATTGAGACATTATTTTGAAACTCATGTTATTATTGTTAAAACTAATTTTCCAATTAAGAATGTCCTCAGGAAACCTGAGATGTCAGGAAGGATGGCTAAGTGGGCAGTGGAGCTTAGTGCATATGATATAAGATATGAGCCTAGGACAGCCATCAAATCCCAAGCATTAGCAGACTTTGTGGCTGATTTCAGTAGTGATTTACAAAAGGAAGCGGAGTTAGAAGTCCAGCAGCTAGAGGAGACCAAGGATCCTCGGATACTCTATACTGATGGATCCTCAAATGTCAAAGGCACAAGGCTTGGAATACTACTAAAATCGCCACAGGGGGACATAATACCCCACTCTATAGCTTGTGAGTTCCAAACCACTAACAATGAGGCTGAGTATGAAGCCTTAATTGCTGGTTTGCAAATTGCTAAGCATATGGGGATCAGGTATCTTGAGGTACATGTAGATTCATTGTTAATCACTAATCACTTTAATGGATCCTATGCTGTTAAAGGTGAAAAGCTAACCAAATATTTAGAGATAGTCAAAGAATTGGCACTCTCTTTTATTTCCTTTAGTTTGACACAAGTACCAAGGGAAGAAAATACAGAAGCTGATGCATTGGCTAATTTAGGATCATCTTTGAAAATCCCGGAGGATATAAGTATCCCCATTATCCATATCCTGGCTCCTGTCATCAAGGATCATGTGGCCATGGAAATAGGGGAGGATTCTGCAATTATCCCTAGTGAGGATACTCGATCTCATTCAGGATCAGGATCATGGATCTTGCCAATCATGAGATACTTACAACATGGAGAGATTCCTACAGGAGAAAACCCCTAGGGCTTTCAAAATTAAGGTATCTCAATTCACAATTTTAAATAATATGTTGTATAAGCGATCTCTTGCAGGACCATATTTAAGATGCATTGAGGATCCTGAAATCCAAGAAGTTTTAAAAGACTTCCATGAAGGAGATTGTGGAAACCACACTGGGGGCAGGGCATTATTCTCAAGGATCCTGAGGACAGGATACTACTGGCCAACTATGAAAAGAGATGCTGTGGAATATGCTAAGAAGTGTGATCCTTGTCAGAGACACAGCAATATCCTTCATCAGCCGGCTGAATTTTTACATCCTATATCCTCCTCTTGGCCATTTATGAGATGGGGCATGGATATAGTTGGTAAGCTCCCCAAGGCACCTGGTGGAAAAGTGTTCATGCTAGCTGTTTTGGTCAAAAATCTGATGAGGATAATGCAACCAAACTCTTTGTTACGGGGTATGATGCTTGAAATGAGGAACAACGATAAGGATCACTTAGATGTAATTTGCACAATTGACACAAAGATTTATACGTGGAAAAAGCACTTGATCAATGAATGATCTCCGGCATAAAAAACCTCGGGTGAGGGAAACTACCGATCACCAAGTTCAAATTAACCAACAAATGTTTACAACTTCGGATAGTAACGAGCTAGGTACAAGGATCACTATGGTGTAACGTGCAAGAATCTGTGAAAACTGTTAAGTGTTTTGCTGTAAGCTCAAGAGTGCGGTTGTACGAGTGTGTGTAGCTGAAATTAGCCAAGTGTTTCTACTACTAGCTCGTTACCCCTTTTAAAAATAGAAGTTAACTATGCTAACTAACTATCCGAAATTCGTGCCATGCTCCCACGTTCTCCACAACGTCCATTTCCAGTCAAACATGTGTGAAATAGCCATGGAATATTCCTTAGTAACGTTGCCAAGACCAGGTCCAACTTGTTACTCCTGCAAAACGATACGAAATTCAAAGAGAACAATCATTAGTATAAGGATCCTTAGGGTGATCCATGATCCTGATCCTGAAACACTTCTGAGGATCACTATTTGTTACAGAAGTAAGGATCACTAATAGGATAACACATGAGGATCATAGGCCATATAAAAATTCTGCCCTAACAATTGCCCCCAAAATATAAGGAGTAATTTGTTAAAAGAGCGAGTTATATTTTATGATCTTATCCGCAACTAACTAACGGATATATAGCCGTTGCAATCTAACTATCCGTTGCAATTCTGACGTCACAGAAGTGACAACCCTGCACGATCATGATTATAAATAGGAGATAGAGATAGGATCAATTAGCATTTAAATTTCAGAGATACTCCCTTTATAATCTCATCCGAAGATCAAACAAGTATTCTCTCTTCATCTTCTTCCTTCTCTTACTCTGTTTTCTTTCTCTTTACATCATCTCGCGAAAAATGTTGCTCCGGAACTCCCCCGCTAAGGATCACCAGAAGAACAGCCCACTGAAAAGCCAGGGGATCATCGAAGATTCCATAAAAGAACGTTGTTGTTTCACCGATCCGCAGATTGATAGGATCCGCTATTGCTTCCCAGCGAATGCCGTATTTAAATCCTTCGATCCCACTGCCCTGAGCGATCACGTCTCTGAATCATGGGTTGCCTTCCCCGTTACTCCGTTCACCATAGGCTATACATATCCTTTTCCAGCCTTTACCCAATCTTTCTTCTCCCTAACCGGCATTTCTTATATCCAAGCCATGCCGATGATCTGGAGGGTTTTGCATACCCTTGAAAGGATCATTGAGCAGGAGGGGATAGACCTAGGGATGTCAGAGCTGGGAGAGATGTATGATCTTACTACCTTCGGATCCCACCGATATTTGTTCAAACATAAACCTGGTGAGGAACACCCGATCTTCAAAGCCACCAAGAACGACACTAACCGGAAACGGCGTTTCTTTTTCGTCAAAAGGGATTCTATCCCTGACGGGAAGGATCTACCCAGGAAATGGGCTACCCATGGTAGGATGGAGGATCCTGAGAAGGATCACCAGACAACTTTCTTTTCATATAAGGATCACTGACACCCTTTTGCTTTTTTGTTGTGCAGCTGTGACCGTCTCACACCTCAAACTATCTCCTGCTGCCAAAGAGAGGCTTGCCGCCTTTAAGAGACTCGATCCTGAAATAAGATCGTTCAAGACAACCACCCAGGATTCACAAGAGGTATCCTCAGGCTCTATCACGATGTCAAGTAAGTATCTTTGTTTAAAAATTCAAATAAATAGTGAAATATAAGTAGGGTAAAGATACTTATCTTGTTTTGGTTGTGCAGGTGCTGGAAAATCCACAAAGTCTGCCTCAAAGTTCGGTGTCACTGATCTTACCACTTTCAGATCCTCCAAGAAGAAAACTCCTGCCAGCCCAACCGCTTCAATCCCCAAGGCACCCCTCAAAGGAAGGGGAGGAAAGAAGAGAAAAGCCTCCGAAGCTTAGGATCTGCAAGGTCTGCCCTTGATCCGCCAACAATTCATTGACTACTTCAGTGAGGTAAGGATCACTGTCCCTGCTTGTAATTCCTGCTTGTTTGAGGATCACCTGGTCCTGAATTATCCTTTATCCTCTTTGCAGAAATTCGCTGAGATTGAGGATTACGTTGGCCACGTTGAGGATCAGGATAGGAAGATTGCTGACCTCCAACAGGTTGCACTGCTAAAGGATCTCAAGATTGCCGACCTCCAGAAGGATCTCCAGAATGCCAGAAACGAGACGGCTAAGGTGCTGATCAATGTCGACTACGAGAAGCATGAGATCACCAAAGATGCCAAAGTCTCTGCCGCCATAGCGATGTACAAGACCAAACTGCAGATGGCCTTGGAAGCTCAGGATCCTGACTTTGATAGAAGCACCTGGGATGTGGAAGGCTGGAAGGCAAGGCTGGCTGAGCTGGATGATGAAGAGGATGCTGAAGAGATCCTGGCAATTGAGGCTGGAGGCAGTGGCAAGGATCAAGGTGGTGAAGCAAGTGGAGCCGGAGGTGGTGATGCAGCGAAGGTTTAGGCTGCGTGATTGGGCGATGATGGAAACTTCTAGACATAGCCGGAGCCCAATTTTTTAGTTTGATGGTTGTTTTTGTTGAACAATTGATGGTTTGTACTTGAACAATAGTTTTAGGGTTAAGGATCCAGGATCCTTTAGACAATAGGTAGGATTGCAAATGGTGGAGGGATCCTCTGTTTGGGGGATGAAGCCATTGTGATCCTGCCGCCTTTTAATTACCTGCATGCTAAGACCGCATAAACAATGGACACCCGTTGCCAACCCATGTGGACGGGCCACGTTTTGCTGGTAGAAACGTGGGTTGGCAACCTTGACAACTTTTCGTGGTTTAACGTTTGTTAATAAAATAACTTTAATCTTTTTTGGCTTACCTTGTGTTGTTATCCTTGTTTGTCTTTTTAACTTTCAATTGTTTTAATGTATACTTGTTTAAATAAGAAATTTTGGATAAGTCAGATTGAAAATATTTAGGATATGATCCAGGATCATGTTTTGGTCAAAAATCACACTAGGATATTGCAACCAAACTCCAAGTTACGGGGAATGATGCTTGAAAAATGTAGAACTATGATAAGGATCACTATGAAATGAATTGTACGAACAACACAAGGATTTATACAAGGAAAAAGCCCTTGATCTTTAGAAGATCTCCAGCATAAAAAACCTCGGGGTGATGGAAACTACCGATCACCAAGCTCAAATAAATCAAATAAAGTTTACAACTTCGGATAGTGATGAGCTAAGTACAAGGATCACTATATCTAAACGTGTAAAATTGTGAGAAATGTGAAGTGTTTGCCGAAAGCTTCTTGACTGCAAGTGTACGAGAGTGTGTGTAAGCAAAAAATAGCTAAGTGTTCTAATTTTAGCTCGTCACCCCATTTAAATATGAAAGCTAGACTAAAGTAACTAACTGCCCGACTTTCATGCCATTCTCCCACGTTCTCAACAACGTCCATTTTCGTTCAAATGACTGCGAAATGCCCGGGGAATATTCCGTTGCAACGTTGCCAAGACCAAGTCAAGCTCATCACTCCTGCAAAATAATACGAAATACAAATAGCCAATCGTTAGCATGAGGATCCTTAAGGTGATCCATGATCCTCAAGGTGATCAATGATCCTGATTCCTGAAGCTGCTCTGAGGATCACTATCTGTCACAGAAGTAAGGATCACTTGTCAGGATAATAAGTAAGGATCACTAATTATTAGAAAATCCTCCCCTAACAATTGCCCCCAAAATATAAGGAGTGAAATGTAAAAGTAACAAATTATATTTTCTCGATCTTATCTGTAACAAACTCAACGGATTTATAGCCGTTAAATTCTAATTAGCCGTTGCACTGTGACGTCACAGAAGTGACATATCTGCAAAAATCATGATTATAAATAGAGATAGGGATATGATCAAATGCATTTAAATTCAAAGCAACTCCCTTTATAACCGTGTTCTGAAGATCAACCAGGTATTCTCCCTTTCATCTTCTCTCTTGCTTGCTCTGTTTTTCTTTCTCTCTACTATTCTGTTCAAAATGCTACTTCGGAACTCCCCTGCTAAGGATCACCAGAAGAATAGTCCACCAAAAAGCCAAGGAATCATCGAAGATTCCATAAAGGAATGATGCTGCTTCACCGATCCACAGATTGACAGGATCTGTTATTGCTTCCCGGCGACTGCTGTTTTCAAACCCTTTAACCCCAATGCTCTCAGCGATCACATCTCTGACAACTGGGTTGCTTTCCCTGTCACCCCATTTACCATAGGTTACACATATCCTTTCCCAGCTTTCACCCAATCCTTCTTCTCCCTGACCGACATCTACATCCAAGCTATGCCGATGATCTGGAGGGTTCTATACACCCTGGAGAGGATCATCGAGCAGGAGGGGATAGATTTAGGCATGGCTGAGTTAGGAGAGCTGTATGATCTGACCACCTTCGGTTCCCATCGCTATCTGTTCAAACGAAAGCCTGGGGAGGAGCATCCAATCTTTAAGGCCACCAAGAATGACACTAACTGGAAGCGACGCTTCTTTTTTGTGAGGAGAGATTCTATCCCTGATGGGAAGGATCTACCCAAGATGTGGGCTATTCATGGTAGGATGAAGGATCCTGGGGAGGATCACCAGAGAACCTTTCTTTCTATATAAGGATCACTGACTTTTTATTGTTCTTTTGTTGTACAGCTATCTCTGTTGCACATCTTAGACTGACCCCTGCTGCAAAGGAAAGACTCCTAGCTTTCAAGATACTGGACCCTGAAACAAGAACTTTCAAGACCACCACTCAAGACTCTCAAGAAGTATCCTCCAGTTCTGTCACAATGTCGAGTAAGTATCCTTGTTTTAAAGATTAAATAATGAAATTCAAATAAAATTTAGATACTTATCTTGTTTTGGTTGTGTAGGTGCCGGAAAGTCCACCAAGTCAGCTTCGAAGTTCAGCATCACTGATCTCACCAACGTTAAATCCTCAAAGAAGAAGACCCCTGCTAGCCCATCTGCTTCTATCCCCAAGGCACCCATCAGAGGAAAGGGAGGCAAGAAGAGAAAGGCCTCCGAAGCCGAGGATTTGCAAGGTCTGCCCCTGATTCGCCAACAATTCATGGACTACTTCAATGAGGTAAGGATCACTGTCCCTGCTTGTACATCCTGCTTGCATGAGGATCACTTGGTTCTGACAATATCCTTGTTTCTCTTGCAGAAATTTGCTGAGATAGAGACTTATGTTGGCCACGTTGAGGATCAGGATAGCAAGATCGCTGATCTTCAACAAGTTGCTGTGCTGAAAGACCTCAAGATAGCCGATCTTCAGAAGGATCTCCAGGCCACCAAGAATGATGCTGCCAAGATGCTGATCAAATTTTATTATGAGAAGCACGAGATCACCCAGGATGCTAAGGTCTCCGCCGCCATAGCAATGTACAAGATCCAGCTGCAAATGGCCATGGAAGCTCAGGATCCTACTTTTGACAAGAGCACCTGGGACGTGGAGGGCTGGAAAGCAAGGTTGGCTGAACTGGAGGACGATGAAGAGGCCGAGGAGATCTTGACGCTTGAGGCTGGAGGTAGTGGCAAGGATCAGGGTGGTGAGGCAAGTGGAGCTGGTGGTGAGGATGCAGCGAAGGTCTAGACTGCAGGATTGGGCAATGATGGAAATTTCGAGACTTAGCCGGAGCCCAATTTTTTTTGTTTAGTGGTTGTTTGTTTGAACAGTTTCATGGTTTGTACTTAAACAATAGTTTCTTAGGATTAAGGATCTAGGATCCTTCAGACAATAGGTAGGATTGCATATGGTGGAGGGATCCTCTGTTTGGGGGATGAAACCATTGTGATCCTGCCATCTTTATTTTCCTGCACAACTTAAAACCTATTATCCTGGACACCCTTTACCTACCCCAGCGGACGGGCCACTTTTTGCTGGTAGATGTTTGGGGTAGGTAATTTTGACAACCTTTGAAGGGTTAGTCTTTTTGTTAATAAATAAAACTTTAACTTTTTCTCGCCTATCCTGTGTTGTTGTTCTTTAAATTCCTTTACTTTTCAATTGTCTTGGTATTCATTTGTTTGAATAAGAAAACTTTAACAGATTAAGTTTAAGAATTTTAGGATATGATCCAGGATCAAATATCCTACAGTCGAAAAGTTCCGAAAAGTAATATGTTCTAAGGATTATGGGTCCAGTTATCAAAGTATAAGGGTTATTCAAATAAACAATGAATAAGATAAACATAATTAAGGATCATACCTGAGGATCCAAGTTAGGATCCTAACCACGATCAGGATAACCATAAGACAAACCTTAGAAAGAAACAAGGATCAAGGATCCTTAGTTGTTTAGCTTCAAGGACCTGAAATAGAACACAACTCGGGACTAAGCCAATACAAGATAAGAGTTAGCAACTGGGGCAAGCCCAAGGATAACTGGGGACAAGCCCAAGGATAACTGGGGACAAGCCCAAGGATAACTGTGGACAAGCCCAAGGATAACTGGGGACAAGCCCAAGGATAACTGGGGACAAGCCCAAAAATCGTGCGTAAACTGGAGTATGGCCCTAACTGGCGACTATCCAAACTTAGTGACATGATAATGCCAAAACCTTAGCTAACGTGTAAACGTTAGAAACCTTAGGAACGGATGTATGGTACGTCTACCATTATACGTAGGATCCTAGGTATAGCCAGTACAATGGAATTATCAGCCCCTAAAGCGAGTACTGGTCCCAATGCCTTGAACTATACCAGGATCATCGTGCGCTACAGGCGAAACTGGGGTCAAGCCCAAATAACTGGGGTTAAACCCAAGGATCTGGATCACTTCTGTAGATAATCAACATCATGCTAAGAACACCCGAACTTTCAAAACTCAAATCCTTGTGAGAGAAGGATAAAGGATACATGATCCTTATCCTTGTATGAGAAAATAAGTAAATGAAATAGTTCAAGATTAGGACATTACCAGAGTAGGGATCATGGATGCTTTAAGGATCCTTCAAGGATACTTTTTAATGTAAGGGTCATCTGTGCCATGAGGATCCTGTTCACATGAAATATTTCTTCAAATGGACAGCATTCCAAGCCCTTGGTAGCAAATCACCTTCCATGGTCAGCAATCTATATGCCCCCTTTCCTGCTTCAGCTTCAATCAAATAAGGACCCTCCCATTTTGGTGCCAACTTTCCATCAGCAGGATTGGTGGTCTTCTGAAATGCTTTCCTTAGTACCATATCACCAATTTGAAACTTCCTGATCCTGACATTCTTGTTATAAGCCCCGGCCATTCTTTGTTGATAACTAGCCATCCTTATCCTAGCTAAATCCCTGATTTCCTCAATAGTATCCAGGTCTTGAGCCAGGTTCTCATCATTTTCCTCAGGATCACGGGTACTTGTTCTAGCAGTTGGAACTACCATTTCTGTTGGGATCACTGATTCTGCCCCAAATACCAAAGAGAATGGTGTTTGACCAGTAGCATTCTTGGGGGTTGTCCTATCAGCCCAAAGCACATAAGTAATTCTTCTGCCCATTTCCCTTTCTTGGATCCAAGTTTCTTCTTCAAATTGTTGATGATGATCTTGTTGGATGATTCTGCTTGACCATTAGCTTGTGGGTGGACTGGTGTTGATGTTATCATCTTAATCCCCCAGCTGTCACAAAAGTTAGTGGTTCTGCCCCCAATAAATTGGGAACCATTATCACATATAATTTCAGAAGGAATGCCAAATCTAGTTATAATATTTCTCTTAATAAAGGATATAACTTCCTTCTCTCTGACTTGGGCAAAAGCTTCAGCCTCTATCCACTTGGAGAAGTAATCAGTCATAGCAAGCATGAACACTTTTCCACCATTAGGGAGCTTACCAACTATATCCATACCCCATCTCATAAATGGCCAAGAGGAGGATATAGGATGCAAAAATTCAGCTGGTTGGTGAAGGATATTGCTGTGTCTCTGACAAGGATCACACTTCTTAGCATACTCCACAACATCTCTTTTCATAGTTGGCCAGTAGTATCCTGTCCTTAAGATCCTTGAGAACAATGCTCTGCCCCCAGTGTGGTTTCCACAATCTCTTTCATGAAAGTCTTTTAAAACTTCTTGAACTTCAGGATCCTCGATGCATCTTAAATATGGTCCTGCAAGAGATCGCTTACACAACATATTATTCAAAATTGTGAATTGAGATACCTTAATTTTGAAAGCCCTAGGATTTTCTCCCATAGGAATCTCTCCGTGTTGTAAGTATCTCATGATTAGTGAAATCCATGAATGAGATTGAGTATCCTCACTAGGGACAATCGCATAATCCTCTCCTATTTCCATTGCCACGTGATCCTCGATGGCAGGAGCCAGGATATGGATAATGGGAATGCTTATATCCTCCGGGATCTTCAAAGATGATCCTAAATTAGCCAGTGCGTCAGCTTCTGTATTTTCTTCCCTTGGTACCTGTGTCAAACTAAAGGAAACAAAAGAGAGTGCCAACTCTTTGGCTATCTCTAAATACTTGGTTAATTTTTCAACTTTAACAGTATAGGATCCATTAAAGTGATTTGTAATTAACAATGAATCTACATGTACCTCAAGATACCTGATCTCCATATGCTTAGCAATTTGCAAACCAGCAATCAAGGCTTCATACTCAGCCTCATTATTAGTGGTTTGGAACTCACAAGCTATAGAGTGGGGTATTATGTCCCCCTGTGGCGCGATTTTAGTAGTATACCAAGCCCTGTGCCTTTGACATTTGAGGATCCATCAGTATAGAGTATCCAAGGATCCTTGGTCTCCTCTAGCTGCTGGACTTCTAACTCGGCTTCCTCTTGTAAATCACTACTGAAATCAGCCACAAAGTCGGCCAAATGCTTGGGATTTAATGGCTGTCCTAGGCTCATATCTTATATCATAGGCACTAAGCTTCACTGCCCACTTAGCCATCCTTCCTGACATTTCTGGTTTCCTGAGGACATTCTTGATTGGAAAATTAGTTTTAACAACAATAACATGAGTTTCAAAATAATGGCTCAATTTAGTAGATGCCATGATCAATGCAAGAATAAGCTTTTCAAGGTGTGAATACCTGGATTCGGCATCAAGTAAACTCTTACTTACATAATAGACAGGATGTTGTGTACCTTCATGATCCTTAACAAGGACTGGACTTACTGCTTTTGAGGATACCGCAAGATATAAGGATAACACATCTCCATTTTCTGGTTTCATCAAGGCTGGAGCTGAGGATAGGTATTCTTTGAGAGCTCGTAAAGCACTCTCATGCTTCTCAGTCCACTCAAATTTCTTGTTCTTCCTTAGGATATCATAGAATTCTTTGCACTTCTCTGAGGATTTGGATATAAATCTGTTCAAAGCTGCTATCCTGCCTGTTAGCCTTTGCACATCCTTAGCATTGGCAGGAGATTTGATGTTCACTAAGGCTTTAATTTGTTCCGGGCTAGCCTCAATGCATCTCTTGGTCACCATATATCCTAAGAATTTACCTGCTTTAACACCAAAGTGACATTTTGAAGGATTAAGTTTCATGTTATATCTATCAAGGATATCAAATGCTTCCTCCAAGTCCCTTAGGTGATCCTCAGCTTTTATGGATTTCACCACCATATCATCTATGTAAACCTCCATAGTTTGTCCAATCTTGTCCTTGAACATCATATTCACCAGCCTTTGATATGTGGCACCTGCATTCCTTAATCCAAACGGCATAGCAATATAACAATATATACCGGTTGGGGTCATAAAAGCCGTATCCTCTTGGTCAGATGGCTCCATCTGAATTTGTTGGAACCCAGATGAAGCATCCATAAAAGTCAACAGTTCATGACCCGCCGTTCCATCCACCATGGAGTCAATGTGGGGTAGTGGGAAAGGATCCTTGGGACATGCCTTATTTAGATCTGTAAAATCGACACATACCCTCCACTTTCCATTTTCCTTTTGAACAACAACCACATTGGCCAACCATCTTGGATACTTGACCTCTCTAATCATACCTGCCCGGAGCAATTTTTCTACCTCTTCCTGGATAATGGCATTTCTTTCAGGTGCAAACTTCCTCCTTTTTGATGGATTGGTTTGAATGACCTGTCAATGCCAAGTTTATGAGTAATAATATCGTTAGATATACCTGTCATATCCTCATGTTTCCATGCAAAGGTAGTCTTCCTTCTTTTGAGGAAGGATACAAGGTCTTCTTTCATCTTGCCAAGGATCCCTGACCCGGTATAGATTTTGGATTCAGGATCATCAGGATCCATGAGGAATTCTACCACATCCTGCTCTCTTGCCTCCAAGACATCCCTTGGAGGATACTTTGATTGCTATTGATCCCTTGATTTTGAGGCTGGTTTCATTGATGATGTATAACAATCCTTAGCCTCTTGCTGGTCACTATCGATCTTGACTATTCCCCAAGGGCTAGGGAGCTTCACACATTGATGGTATGTAGATGGGACTTCCTTCATATCGTGTATCCAGGGCCTGCCAAGGATAACATTACAACAAGATAAACAGTCAATAACACAAAATTTTTGATAATTATGTAGTCCTTCGACATAAATTGGGAGTTTGATGTCCCCCAGGGTGTTCTTAGTTTCGCCACTAAATCCCACAAGCACGGAGGATCTTGCGATGATATATGATTCAGGGATACCCATTTTCTTCAGAACATCTAGCTGGATAATGTACACTGAGCTTCCTCCGTCAATAAGGATCCTGCGGACAAAATGGTTAGAAATAAAAAAGAGTAATAACTAAACCGTCGTGATGAGGATCCTGGATGTCAACACGATCATCCTCATCAAAGGTTATGACTTTTCCTTCAGAGACACTTGATGTTCGAACAGGTCTTTCTCCATTATCCATTTTACTTCCTTTGCATGCCTTTTAGCTGCTGAGAAGGATGTACTACAGATGTCTGATCCTCCAGAAATAAAGTTTATCACTTGTGCATCTGCCGGAGGGGCTGGAGCTTTCTCAGGGATCCTTTCAGGATCCTGGGTCCTTGACTTTTTTCTACCCAACAATTCTTTTAAATGCCCCTTGCTCAATAGATATTCAATTTCCTTTCTCAATGCGATGCATTCTTCTGTTAAATGCCCAAAATCCTCATGGTATGCACACCACTTTGATTTATCTTTGGTTGCAGCCGGTCTGTCATTTTTTCTAGGCCATCTGGCTTTTTCTCCTAAATTCTGCATCGCAAGGATTAGTTCATTGTTGTCAACGGAAAAACAATATTCAGAAATTGGAGGGTAATCCTCATCATCATCTTCTTGATCAACAGCATGCACGTTCTGGTTATCAGATCTGTTATAGGATTTGAATTTGTTATTCTTGTACGTGGATCCTTGCTTTTCTTGTTTTGAGGATCCTGCTAATCTCTCCTGGATCCTCTTATCATCCTCTAGCCGGATGAACCTGAGTGCCCGGGTTCTTACCTCATCTAGGTTCCTGCATGGTGTCATAACAAGATCATCATAAAACAATGAATCCCTAAGCAATCCCATTTTGAAGGCCTCAACAGCCGTGGCTATATCCAAGTTGGGAATGTCTAAGGATTCTTTACTAAATTTGGTTATGTAATCCCTTAATGATTCATTATGACCTTGAGTTATCCTATATAAATCACTAGTTAATCGTTCAAATTTTCTACTACAAGAAAACTGATTATTGAATAAATTAACTAGATTAGCAAATGAGGTAATAGAATAAGGGGGAAGACTTAGCAGCTGTTAGGGCAGGATTTTAAAGACCTGTGATCCTTACATTATATTCTAACGAGTGATCCTTGTTTCTTTGGCAGATAGTGATCCTCAGAAGAGCTTCAGGATCAGGATCATGGATCATCCTAAGGATCCTCATACTAACGATTGTTCTCTTTATATTTAATGTTGTTTTGCAGGAATTACTAGTTGGACCTGGTCTTGGCAACGTTATTAAGGAATCTTTCACGCTAATTTCGCACATGCATAACCAGAAATAGACGTTGTGGAGAATATGGAAACTTAGCACAATTTACGGGCAATTAGTTAGGCTAAATTTACTTCTATTTCTAAAGGGGTAACGAGCTAGTAGTTAGGTGACTTGCCTAAAATTCGACCACACACACTCATATAAATTGCACTCTTGAGCATTTGGAAGACACAACACACTTCTTACACACTCTAGCATACTACATGTTAGGGCTGGATTTTTACAATACGTGATCCTCACGTTTGATCCTAACCAGTGATCCTTGTTTCTTTGGCAGATAGTGATCCTCAGCAGAGTTCCAGGATCAGGATCCGGACCATCATAGGATCCTCATGCTAACAGTTGCTTTCGTTGAATTTAATGTTG